>NW_017728991.1:15258210-15259298 GCF_001723915.1 Gavialis gangeticus
ATGAGACTGAGTTTTGGAAAGAAGTAGGATTTGATTAACATCAGAGGACTGGGATTTCTCAGCAAAGTGGGTTTTGGGGCAAGAAACCCTCTTTCTTACCATGGTGGGACAGGGCTGTGGAACCGGCGATGGCTCTAGAACCGACCGGACCACCGAGAAAGGAGATAAGTGCCACTTACTTCTCCTTGTTACCATCCCGTATGCGGCTCACAGCCAGTTGAGAGCGAAGCTCCCCCCTGCCAGCTCGAGGGCCTGACTCAGAGCCTGTTGAAAGGCTTCCCCCCCGCTGTAATGGGCTATGGATCAGACAGGCCCCTTGGTCCTGCTCTACCTCCCATCTCTCCACAACCCCCCAGCTTTCACACTCCCCCGTGGCCTCCTCTCTCAGCACCTTCAAGGCACGGCGCTGCATTGGCTGAGTTATTCTGGGACCCGCGGAGCCTCCCTTCCTCCTTCCTGCCAAACACCTGCTGTCTTGGGGAGGGGGAGGAGGGAGATGTTATTAGGTTCCTCTCATTGTCCAGCCCCAGTTTTACTGTTCCATATGCTGTATCCTGAGCCGGCCATCTGTAGGAAGCATGAGGAAGGGCCAACAGCTGCCGAGAGACCAGCTGAAGTGGGAGGGGACCCCCACCCCCAATGAATACCACATAATAGACAGCTGCTGATTTACACGCAGGTCGGAGACTTCAGAACATGGCTCTGGTGGGACACGGGGGAGCCTGGACCCCTCCCCACCCCACGCTAAACTCAGATCTGACTAATTCCCAGCAGCTCACCAGACCCACTCACATGCAGCTGTGGGGAGGGAGAGAGTAGGGAACATGGTTTACTAGGGCAAAGTCACTTTGTATTTCTACAGCACCTCACCACCCTTCAGAGCAGAGTACCGACACTCAGGAAACCCCAGGTTGTTAATATACACTCAAGAGATCTCTGATAGAGGGTTATGCCCCCTGCTACAGTGGCAGGCAATCGTCCCCCAGTCTGTACCAACTTGGCCAAGGGGTAACATTCCTTCCTGACACCACAAACCCACCATAACGCTTTCATACCCATGTGTTTCTGCTGGGTCTACATGTCTTCCT
>NW_017728991.1:15264298-15284243 GCF_001723915.1 Gavialis gangeticus
ACCAAAAATGCACTTCGGCAAATGACCCTGCACATCCCCGTTTCTCAGCAGCGTTTCTGGGAACTGCCAAGGGTTCCCCAACCAGCAGCAGGCTGGCTGGGGAGGTGGGACCCTGGGAGATGCCGCAAATGCCGACTCAGACGGAGGGGGGAGGAGGGAACCTCTTTTCAAAATCAGGTCTTTAGTGCAAAGGAGGAAGAAAAGCCACCAGAAAGAAAAAGGAGGGATCTGTTCGTTCCTGCTGTGTGAGGGAGTTCAAGCCAAGTGAGCACGCTGGAGGGCTGGGCAGGCTGGCACCAAAAGGTAAAGAAGAATTTGGCCTAAGCTGCAAACAGCATCTCATGCCTTCGTCCTCTGCCAGCAGCTGGGAAGCTGCGAGGACCCTGCCGCGCTCCCGGGAAGCAGCTGGTGGCAACCCAACACCTCCCTTTGAAGGTGCCTGGCCCCTGCGCCCTCCCCTCCAGTCCAGCCGCAGACCAGCAGAGCCGCACACAACGGATCCAAGCTCAGCCCAGACCAAAGAAAGTCCTGAGCCTGTGAGGCATAACTGGCTAGTCAGTGTGGCCTTGCCTTTCATCCAGCCCAGCTCGCTGGCGGGATAAATCCCTTTAGTAAGCCAAACCTTTCTCTCCCAAACTGTGGCCCAAAGCAAGCCCCGCCCTTCCACAGCCCTTTTGATCCTGGGGGCTCCCAGAACTGGTTGGCACGACCCACTGAATCACGGTTACTGGGTGAGTTGGTGGCAGGATCAGGCCCAAACCCTAGTCCCTCTCTGTGATTGCTGGGCTGCACCCTCCTCCACCCCTGCCTGGAGGTGGGTCTCAGAAAGTCTGGGCCAGGTCCTCCCCCCTGAGGGCTGCATCCCCTCACTGGGCTACAAACACCAAAGGAGGGTTTCAAGGAGCCCTGCCTCTCTTTCCTCCCACCTCACCTACGCCAAGCCAACACAAAGGCAATGGGACTCAAGCTGAGGCCTGTCCGGCTCCCCTGCCAGGAACCTGATCTGTTTACACTTTTGGGGAGTAGTGAAGGTGCTTGTTGAAAACAGCCCCGGCAAGCCCAAGTCGAGTCGGATGAGGGGGCCGGGCTTGGGAGCTTAGCAAGGCAAAACTCCTGCTGAATACAAGTGGAAAGAAGAGCAGCATCCTCTGGGCTGGGGGTGAGGAGGACCAGGGATGGGACAGCAGGGAGCCAGCAGGGCCCATCGGGTACCTACCTTTCACCTCCCTGCACCATGTGGTCCTGTAAGAATCACAGCTCTGCAGTCCTGCTCACCCGATAAGCTGCTTTCCACCTAGCATCAGTGAGTAGAGGGCACTCACACCCGCCCCACAGGCAGAGGGGTTGTCTGACTGCCTGTCCCCACTCTGGCCAAGCTCTCTTGGATGTCTCTGGAAAGGGGGTTTCACAGACCAAGCGCTGGAAGTTGCACAAATCCCCCCAACCACTGCAGGCTGGGATGAGGCATGAGCAATCTGCAGAAGGAAGCACAAGCAGAGCTGCTCTGCTCTGGGCAACAACGAAGTGGTCGGAGCAGAGCACCATCTCCCATTCACCAGCATGGTCAGACTGAGGCCATGACCCAGGCTACATCTGGGAGCAGGTAGTTAGCGTTCGGCTTAGAGACAACTAGCTGGAGACAAAGAAACCCGGCTCATGATTCTCAGGGCTTCAGGCCGGCGGTGCTTGGAGCGGAGAGGTCCAAGCTTCTGCGGTGCAGCGTGGATGGAGCACAGACATAACACATGGGATGGGGGTGGGGGCCAGAAACTCCCCGCCTGGAGTCCAGACTCGGGGTGACGAGAGCACAGCAGTAACTCCGAGACACCCCTCCATGTGCGGCCCAGCGAGCGCAGCTAAATATAGACAAGGAAACAGATGCTCCGAGACACAGAGCTATGAGGTTACTGGGGAGAAATAGAGCATTAGCTCAGAGAGCTGTCAGCACACAAGGAAACGGCACGCTCCCTTCCTGGGGCTGAGCTCAAGCTCAAAGGAGTGCATCTCTAGGCACACACACAGACATGTGCGAATGGGCACCAGCACCTCCTCACAGCCGGGCTCCACATCTGGACTGGAGCTCCGACCAGAGCAGGGCAATGCTACAATGGGCTGCACTGCACTGCAAGAACATAGGGGCCCTGAAGGGTGGGGAGTCTGGTCTAGGCAGCAGCCTCTTCTGCATCTGCCTCTGAAACCCTATCCCTTGCCAAACGGATAGCAAACCTATGCAGCAAATAGGCCAGTGCCATGTACGCCTTAGTCACCTTGGCTCCTGCTAGGCCACAGGTCAGCAACATGTTGCGCAGAGTGCCAAAAACGACTTGCAAGATGTTGACATGCCAGGGCTGGGTGGCAGGGGAGCTGTAAAGGGCCTGATCCTTGTTGTGGCAGTGCAGCCCTGGCCCCTTCCCGTACATCCGTCCCAAGGCACATGTGCACCCGCTGCCAACAATGAATGAGACCAGGGCTCCAGGGACCCCAGTGCAGCCACTTGCAGTCTCCTGGCTTCCTGCCACAACCAGACCAGGCTCTGGGCAGGCCCCTGCTGCTTGCCACGAAGCCCAGGCTGCTCGTAGCAGGTAACAGGGAGGCTGCAAAAAGCTGCCTGCGGAGCCCCAACCTGGCTCATTGCCGGTAGTGGGTGCATGTGCACCTTAAGGCAGGCAGTGGGGAAAGGGCTGGGGCTGCACTGCCACAACAAGGATCAGGCCCCTTGTGGCTCCCCCGCTGTCCACCCCAAGGTGCATGTGCCAAGCAAAATGCCTTTGCATGCCAGGGGTTGCCTACCCCTGTGCTAGAGGGCCAAAAAGTCAGGTCTGTACCTAAAGGGATGGGGGTCAGGGAGGTTACAGCTGAGCTGCCTCTGCTACAGAAGGAGCTGTGAGGCTGTCAAAACGCTTTCACACAGCTTGTGGATGTGGCTTGGGTCCATCGGCTCTTGAGAGACACAAGCTTTAACCACACAGGGAGGAATGTGCTACAAGCAGAAGCCTCGACATGGCTCCAGATACATCATGGCCAGGCTTCAGCACCCCACTGAGACCACACTCTCTGTGCTAGTCCTTTTCTGGCAGTAGCTGGGGCTCAGCAAGTCTCTTTGGAAAGGCTTTAGCGTAGCAGAGGTGACGCTGGCACAGACTGAAAGCTAGATGTGCTCCTGCAGCTGGCTGCAGCTCTGGACCCAGAGGTTTGGTGCCAGGAGTGATGTCTCCACAGCCAAGCTGTATACAGAAGCCTTTCCCAAATTGTCCTCACACAAAGCCCAGGCAGCATGCGTGGTAAGTACCTTGCCCCCTTCCTGGATCTATTAACAAAGGGCCCAAACAGCAGCGTGGTAGAGTTCAGCTCCAGCTTTCCCAACAGCACTGGCCAGGCCTATGACTCTGGTCCTAGTCAGCCTACACCCTGGATCTTCTCCTCTTCCTTGCCTTCCTTTTGTCCAGGGAGGACATCCAGCCCCTTGCCCTGCGGTGTTGTATCAACCCATTTAACTCTGCGGTGTCGTATCAACCCATTTAACTCTTTCCAAGCCAGGAACACCAGGGCATTTTAAGTTAGGTGACTGCAGATAGAGCCAAAGCACCAAGTTACAATGCCTCGGTTAGCAGCTCTCTCTGCCCTGATTGCTGTAGCACCTGTGTTTCCCCATAGAGAGCACATGCAGTTCAGAGGATAAACAGTTCCCTTCCTAGGTAATCATTAGCCAACACGCACAGGAGAACTCTGGCCCACTTTGGAGGGCAGCAGTACACAAGTTCAAGGTCACGAGGCCTCCTCTCAGCCTATGGGACAGCAGCAAGCAGGAGCGTGCACTACCAAGGGCGCACAAATAGCACCCTCTGTTTACTTGTCTCCTTGTGACGAGACACTCCCAGCATTAAAGTAATTTTGGTGAGCGCTGAGCATGTCCCACACACGTCCTTCGGGAAAGCAGATGACTCAGGATAGCCTAACCGGAGGGTGGAGCAGGATGCTTGGAGGCATGGCACTGGAGCCAAGAAGCAGGGAGACTGACACGTGCAGGGCTTAGGGAGTTGTCCTAGATGCAGAAGCTGAAATGAAAGGGCTCTGCTGGGGGCTGAGACACTGGAGGGCCACCATCAGGACAGGGAGAAAAGAAGCTGCAGAGAGGGATTGGGAGGGAACTGAACAGGTGTGGCTCAGAGGAGATAAGAGGCACAGAGGGAGGAGCAGAAAGGGAGGAAGGGGTCGTAGTGGGCCAGAAACAAAGTCCTGGAACCTGAGCTGCTCTTCACATCAACGGCATCTCCTAGCAGATGACCTCAAGGTGCTTCATAACCCACCTCTCACGTTAAGCATCACCCTGAGCATGCAGGTGGGGACGGGGAGGCCACTGGAGGAAAAGCAACTCACGCTGCATCACAAAGCCAGGCAGGGGCAGAGATGCAGACCCCGGGTTTCCCAATTCACAGTCCACTTCCTGCCTCTCTGCAAAGAGGATAAATGGGCTTGGGAACCACCTCTCCGAGCTTCTAGAGGAGGGGAGCAAGGGAGAGAGCAGAGGTGGGAACAGCAAGGCAATAGGATGGGAGTGCCCCTTGTAAGAGCCCGTGCACATCGGCCAGGATGGCTTCCTTGCCACTGGTATTCCCTTCTCATGTCGGTGCTGCTACAGGAGAAGGTAATACCAGTGGCAGTGCCAGCCCGGCAGCCTCCCGTGTCCCCTGCCCTGCAGGAGGCATCCCACAGGCTCACACCACCATGGAGGCGGGTGTGAGGCAGGCCAGTGGAGGCGGGTGTGAGGCTCCCAGACTGCCCAGGAGTTCAAGGGTCGGAGCCTGCATGGTTACAGATCAGAAGTCCTCGAGGCCCGCTTCCCCTTCCGCTGTTGTGTACACACACAGGCAGCTCCTCGCAAGATCATGGAGGCATTATGCCACAAGCTTGTTGACTTGTTGCGAAAGCAGAGGAGCGAGCCAAAAAACCCATGATGCAACTCCCGCGAGATAACAGCACCCATAAGCGGAGGTGAAGGGCAGCGCTAGGAAACCGCGGGAGCTCTTCCGTCCCCAAAGGCAGGGTTTTGCCTCAGGGGCCAGTCACTATGTGACCTATCACCTGCTCTGCGGCTGCTGCTGCCCCTACTCAGGACATCACTGTCTCGTGAAGAAAGTTGCACGCTTGATAGCACAGTTGCTGGGACAGCCGGGCAAGAGCTCAGGCTAACAACCAGCCTGTTCGTCTGCACATGAGCTACCCAGAGCGACTGAAGGCTGCGAAGCAGAGACTGCGGCAGGACTTTACAGACCACAGCTCTGCACCTGAAGGATGCCCTAGCACCCGTAGCATCCTCGGTACCCAGGCAAAGCATTCACAGTAGAAAGTCCCGCTCCTTTATCTCTCCATCAAATGGTGTTGGCTTGCAATGCAAGCCTTTATGCCTGGCTGCCAACAGCCCCGAGCGCACACACCCCGGCTTGCCACGTGAGCCGCACCATCACTTGGCATCCCTGTAAACCCTGGATCGGGATGATACAATCTAACCCTCTGCCAGGAGATTAGGCTGCTCCACCAGAGTCATTGCCGGGAGGCGTCAGGCATCTCCAGACAGGTCTGTGAATCACTGGGACACCTACAGAGGCAGGCAAGAGCCATGCTGCACGAGCAGCCCAACTCTAAGCGAGCCCCTGCATGTCCGTGGGGATCAGCCGTGGGGGAGCCTGCTTAGCTGTCCTGCACCTCTGGGGTGCAGCCCCTGCCCTCCCTCTGCAGCCAGCTTGGAGAGCCAGGGAAGGTGTTTTTTTGTGCTTTCATACTTTCACGCTGGATTTTGCCGCCAGAGGCTCCAGGCCTGGCATCAGGCCAGGGCAGGCTGGGCTCTTTTAAAAACAAAACTCGGCACAAAAAAAAGACTCAACGTATTTAACTCTTCCAAGACTCCCCCGGAGGAGGGCTGGGGACCCTGCCCAGCACATTCCAGACCCCCAGTCCAGATGGAAACCATCTTCCTCAGGAGGTGCTGTCAATCAAGTCTGGAATTCAATAATAAAATAGAACCTGATGTGAGAGCGGAGGCCCTGCTCCCCTCCCCAAATGCTGGCATGGAGGAGAGGGGGTGCGCGGGGAAGCAGGGACGAGTCTGGGTTGCTCTGGTCTCTTTGGTCTCACCAAGACTTGCAAGGCAACCAAGATGGGGTCATACGTGCAGAGCAGCATGAGGCTCCACTACGAGAATCTATGAGCTGGGACAGGGCAAGAAGGCCAAGACATTGCCATCCAGCACCCTCCTCCTGCAATGCATGTCCCACTCCCCCTGCCCGTGAAGGCACCTTGTGTTAGGCATCCTGTTGGAGAGTCTGGTCCAAAGCCCGCTGCAGTCAATAGGAATATTTCCCTTAGAGTCCAGTGGGATTTGGATCAGGCTGTAGATGCACATAGGCAGGTGCCCTTGGCAGGTCCCACTGAACCAGTGAAGAAAGATGATGATGGGAAGTGGGGGGCGGGGCACAGAGAGAGCTGGAAGACAGGCCCCTTCAAAGGAGGTCTCCTCCGCCAACAGAGTAAGAGGCGGATGATCCTGGGAGGGTGTCCTAGATAGTCTTTCTAGGGCGTTGCTGGAGAGCTCCAAATCTGCACAACCGTCAGGGAAGAGAAGAAAGCAAGTTTCTTGAGTGTCTAGTGACTTTTTTTTCTTGGTTAGCAGAAAGTAAATGCAGCGGATGACTGAGCAGCTCCTGAAAAAGGAAGGGAAAAACTCTGAGAAGCCACAAGGCTGCAACCGCAGCGGAGACACCAAAATCTGAGTGGAGCCCAAAGGCTGTTGGCTGCAACCTGACTTCCAGAGCCCAGGTGAGAAAAAAGGATCAACAGCTTACTGCTGTCTGGAAGGATGAGACATCGCAGTGTGGAAATTGCTTCAGATGCTATCCCTGCAGGGTCTAACCCACACTTGAGGGCCACCGATGGCAAGCATACTTATTTCCACACATAAAACTGTTAGCTAATTGGAAAGAAGGTTGCAGCTGCAGATCAGTGCTTTGGGTGAACGTTTCATTTCAAGTACCTTAGAAAGCCATGAAGGGCAAAGTTAAGGGTGAACTTCACAAGCAAGAAGTCATGAGTCAGAAATCCCTTTTCTGAGTCAATTCTCAGCGTCAAATCTCAAAAACCAACTGTGAGGTGAATAAGCCTCTTTGGGCTGAGCTGAAGACAAAAAATCACAGTTTATGATGGAAACACAGTTGCATGTTAGTCAGGGAGTGACTGCTGTCACTGCCTAACCACATCCCTAACCAAGGAGCACGAGAACTAGAATTGGAAAAGACCCATCGGAATATCAAGCCTATTCCCTGGATAAGACTTTGGGCCAAATTCTGATCTGAAATCTCTGGCATTAGACCAGGGGAGCTGTGAGCAGCATTCAGCCCACGGTCCCGTGGGGGGAAACTTAACACACATGAGAATCCGTGCACAGTCCATGAACTTAGATGATAGCGTAGGCCCGTAACACTCAGTCCGGACTAAGTCGAGAGCCACCCAGGTGAACTGTGGCAAAACACTTCCAGCTGGGAAACACCGTGCTTGTTCCACGGCTGAGCAAGGCAGATAGTGCATTATTCATGATTGCAGGAACAACAGACTCAATCCTTGCATAAAAATCTTGGCTAACACGTCACGGGCAGTAAGTGGAAGGGCCAGTTGTGGCTCAGGAGCTGTGGTCTGAGGGTCACTGCTTCCAAATACCGATCTCATTACAACAGCTTTGGATTGCTGCCTGGTGTTAGGGGGCTCCGGCATGAGATGCTTCTATAACAAATGTGAATGAGGGACACAGCTCCATCATTAAGGCTTCCAGCTGCATCACCCCAACCCTGTCAGCCAGCGTCTGGCAGCTGCCTGTCAACCCCACTTCTGTGGTTTTTAGCCGTCTTGGCAGTCACTAGGCTGGGGTTTGTGTTAGCTGAGATAGGCAGGGAGGAGCATATATTAGAGATGCAACTAAAACTGTTGAGGGGAGCAGCTCTACCTGGAGGGAGGAGGAGCTCTCTGATGAGGCCTGCTGATCTTCCTCCTGTGCACACTGGCACATGGAGCACTGCCCACGTTGGGAGACCTGGGCTCTATCCCTAGCTCTGCCACTGCATCATGCCAGGCCTTGGACAAGTCATATTGGACCTACTTTTCAAGGCTGACTTTTCTTGCACATGTCTGGCTTGAGGGCACCAAGCTTTGGCCAAGCGGCCATGGGTCCCGTTCAAGTGAAAGGGGGACAAAGTTCACATGAACTCAGCATTTCCCAAGCCATGCAAGCAACCCAGGCTGGACCCCCAGCCCACTACAAAGGCAAGAGACAGTGGGGAGAAGAACAGAGAGGCCTGCTGAGAGCAGAGAGGACTTCAGAGGTGGCATAAGGAAAATGAAGAGTCAGCAATGAGAGGGGAAGGTACAGCAATGCTGTTCCAGAGGGAAGATGCAGAAGAAGCCAAGGGGAGTCTGGAGGGCTGGAGTGAAGGCATGGAAGAGTTTGGGAGGGACAGGTCTGAGCTGCCTCTTGGGAGCCAGTGCTGCTTTTTGCAGGTGCGGTGGGGGTGAGCTGGCCAGGCTACAGGAAGAAGAGGGGCAGTAGCACTGTGCATGGGATGGCTAGCAGGGCCGTGGCGAGGCTGTGGTGAGGGGACCAGATAACACAGGGGGGTTTGGACAGCTGCTTTGTCATGCAAATGCTTTTCTCAGGGGTACCCAGACCTCCAGACTGCCCCCAGCGCTCAATGGGGGAAAGGTGATTGGACTCTGCAGAAAAGAGATGACCCAGTCCTGGCCCCGCTGCCCCACCCTCTTACAAATAAACTGGGGAGATAGGGAACAGCCAGGTAAAAGCCTAACATCCCAGGAGACTTCTGGCTTAGTGAGCCAAGCTGCTTCATCTTCCCAGACCTCTCTGCCTTCTTTCACTGCCTTACAGGCTGCTGAAGTACCTGGAGAAAAGTGCATCCTTCCACCCCGATGGCCAGCCTCCTGCCCGTGCTGGGCCGGGCATGCTGTTAAGTCTGCGGTGCTCACAGGCTGCGTGTCCTCCTAAGCAGCATTTAGCTGGCAGCCTTGCCAACATCACCTGCAAACCCCACTCTGGTTACCCACGCACACCCCTTTGCCCACCAGACAGTCATGGGGGGCACAGAGAAGGCAATCTAGTTCTTGCCATCCCCCCATGCTCAGGCCTCAGGAGGTCTGTCCTCATTACAGGAGCGGCTGTTCTTGTCACAAGGAGACTCCGACAGGCTAGAGCCTTCCCCTCAGCCTGACTTTGAGCTATCAGCATCCACACTGCATTCGGGGCCCGTCCGTTGGCCTGGCTCTTGGGGAAAGGGAGGGAAGGTTTCCGTCTAGCTTAGCCAGTGGCTGTAGCTGTGTCTGCAGGAGGTGCTTAGAAACACCCGAGTGATAGGAGCCCCCAACTTCCCCCCAGCCCAGCCTGTGGCATTGTGCTGCTAGATACTGGCTCGCACCAGGGATCCAGCACAGCTAAGAGAGAGACAGTCCAGGCAGAACATGGCCAGCGAGTGACCCTGTGTAGCTGAGCAGCTGCCCACACTCAGGATAAGCTGTTCCTGCTTCCCCCATGTTGGCACAGCCCCTCCAAGAGATCAATGACCAGGCTTGCAGGCTAGTGTCAATGCAACTTTTAGGGACATGTGGCTCTGCTGTGGGCTGTGCCACCTGATCTCTTTGCACCACTGGCTAAACCCATGCTCTAATTGAGTGCACCTGCCTTAGCCCCAGGAAGCTCAGCCAGCCCACGTGTGGCCCCCAGGCTCTGCCGCACAGCAAGGCTCGGGTCCGTGAAGGGAAGGATGAAGCCCATATCCTGGTATTATAAGGAATCAGGGCAGGGACACATTGTAGAGCTGCTTTGCAGAACTAGCCCTTCCTTTCCTATCAGCCAGGACCTCTGGCATTTGATAAACAGTGCAGGGAAAGAGAAACCATCGAGGGGAGCGAGATGGCACTGCAGAGCACGTATGGGATATAGGAGATGTACAGTGATCTTGCCCCAAACATAGCAAATGCTGGGTTCAGGCTACTGCAGTGGTCCAAATTAGTCCCATCACCACCTAGTCTGGGGCAGTGCGATGCTGGCTGCTTGGCCACATCTCTGGCCTGTTTATTCACTGGGCAGGTTGCAGAAGGGCTCATGACGGAGTGGGATCTGGTCCCTCTCTCTGGGAGGAGAGCTCTTGGCTGCCTCTTGGGAGTGTGGACAGGATCTAGATGGGGCCCCAGCAGTGCTATAATCAGTGTGAACGTGCCAGTGACGTGCTCCTCCCCTGCAGGGCCACAGGCAGGCTGGCATGGTGCCCAGGTGCAGCCTGACCTACTCAAAGTCAAGCTCCGGTCCTACTTTTGACACCAGGTTAGGCTGCTCCTTTCCTGCCCTCCACTGCTGGCAGCTGAATTCCTGCACTAACAAGAAGGGAAGCCTCTGTGTGGGTTGCCAGCCTCTTCCCCATCTACATGTACCCCAGCAGCCTTTACCAAGGGTGCACTCCCCTTCCTGCACCTCAGGTACCTGCAGCACAGATGCCCCGTACCAACCACCCAGGGACATGCTGATCACGTGAGAGGGGCTTCTCCCAGGCAGCCGGGCTATTCCCAACTCATACCCCTCCCCACCCCTTATCGCTCTTCACTCTATTTTTTGCTGCTTCAGGCTTATCTCCTTGTGCTAACAAAGCACAACTACAGCTTTGCTAACTTGAGGTCCATCAAAGGCAGCCCAGCTGTGGGCACCACTAGCCAAGGACAGTGATGGCTCTTTCCCAAGCATAACAACTGTCAGAGGCCAGCTTTTGGAAAAAAAAACAACAACCAAATCATAGTCACAGTAAACTGATTCCTTTTGCAGGCTCTGATGCTGCTCCCTGCACCCCTGTCCTGACAGCCAGAAAGGGGTTGGAAAGGAGGGCTAAAAACTATCCCCAGCTCAAACAGCTGAACTCTCGACTCCAGCGAGTAGTAGGCGTGATGAATACATTCCTTCTGTCGGCAAGACCCTGCCCACTGCAGGAGGCAGCTGGGATGCCAGAGATCCCGACACGGAGAGAACGTGCCAAGCAAACTCCATGGCAGGCACGGGGCTAGGATGGGATGGAGGGACAGTGGGGGGTGTGGATGTGAAAGGAGAACTAAAATTTAACCACACTTCGCCACACATAGGCACTTACTCGGCTGCAAGCAGTGGGTGATGAGCAGGAAGAAGCCAATACAGAAGCCTGCAAAATCCATTTCTCCCCCTCCCACCCAGCCAAGGCCTTCTACGGGAATTCATGGTCTGTGAATTCCTGCAATGGAGTTTCAGTGTACTGGGAAACAGTCACTCAAAACATTAGCGAGATCCCTGTGACTTAATAATGCTTCACACAGCTATAGCCTGCGGAAAGAAAGGCTATCAGTACTTCACAGAGGAGGTCAAGCGTTTTCTCTTGAAGCCAGGGGACCTGAAGGGACTTGCCCAAGGTCACACAACGCCAAAGCCAGGGAGGAAACCCAGGAGGCCAACTCCTAAAGCATGTGAGAGGAAGGCATGGGAAAGCAGAAGGGAAAGAGAAAATAGAAGTGGAGGAAGAGGAAGACGACATGTAGACAAGTTCTATAGGTAGTCAGAGATTAAGCATGGCTAGAGAGATGAACATTGCAGCTTTATTATCCAGGGAATGACTGGGGTACACAGAGGCTACATGACTCGAATCTGAGAAACACCAGTCTGTACAAAAGCGGATGGCTTGGTAACAGGTGTGGGGGACCTCTGTTCTTCCCATCTCTTGTAAACGACGATAGGACAAGGTGACAATGCTGAAAACCACTAAGAGACGCTTCCACATGTAGCACAAACCATGAAACTCACAGCCGCAGGATATCAAGGGGAGGGGGAAAAAAAAATGGAGAAAGACTCCAGGAAAGATGAAAGAGATGCTGTGTGTCCTGGCTAGAAACATTTGCACAAGGTCTGAGAGCCCAGCAAGTTCCAGTGGGCTTAAAATATCCAGATCCCATGGAACCAGGGGTTCAATCCAAACAGGGACAACTCAACTCTTTATACCTAAGAGTTAATACCAACTTGCTCCCCTTTAACCAAGGGTCTCGCTGCACTATGTGCTCATGATTCCACTCCCACCCACATGAAGTAGGTAAGTAATATCTATAATCCTCATTCCTTTGGACATCACATGGAAATGTGGGGTCCTGCCTACTTCCCATGGATATTAAGGCTCAGTCTCCCTGAGAGCATGACCTGGCCTAAAACATCTCCTCTGCCTTGCAGCTTGGTAGCCTGCTGCCTTATAGTTGTCTGACTCAGCTCAGAAACGGCTGCGTTTTAGCAAGGCTATGCGAGTGCAAACTTTGCTAGGCAGGGTGGGATTCTTTTATGCCCTTCGAACCTGGGCAGAGGCACTGGAATCAGAGGCCTGCTTTCTCCCTTCCCCCTCAGAAAGGGGCTTGCAGAGTTTGTAAAACTTTGCCCTTTCCAAGGGACAATGGCTACAGTCCTGATTGTTCTGCCCATCTCCTCCCCTAGGAATCTAATCTCACAGCCTCCTCATTTTTATTTTTTTTATGGCACTCACCCCAGCCCAACCAACTGGCTCATTGTTAACAAGCGCGTCCAGCCAGGGAAGTGATTGATCACCAGGGAGAAAGGCCAAAGCCGTGACGGGTCGTTTAACAATTTCAATTAAACTCTGCACTGTTCAGACGCTGGAGGAGGAGAGGCAGCGATGGAGATGGAAATTAAAAAGAGGGACTGTTCTACTCCTGGTTAGACAGACAACCCCAATGGGGTTGACAAGGCATGGCCTGGGTTCTCCCCAGACACGTATGGTTTGAGGGAGAAACTCTCCCGCTGCAGAAGCAGCAATGGAAAAGGGCATCCTTATAATATCTTGCTGAGCCCTCCCCCGTCTAGCCACAGGATGGATGTGCTCTCACTTTTGCTTTTTTTTTTTTTTTCAGGGGAAACATTACCAATGCCCCCCCAAGGCCTTTCAATAATAGGTGCTGTGACCCATTTGTGCAGCCACATTTTCCAAGACATGCACCGACCAAGAAGATGCACGGTGAATATTAAGTGACGTGTCCCTGAAGTTCCTGCTGCCGGGACTGTGCTTGATTCTTGGTTACGTGCAGTGACTTTTTTTAGGCACAGGAGATCCCCGAGGGCTAATCACAGAGATGCGGCTCTGAATCCACTGAGACAGCAGAAGGACTCTTAGAGGGATTTAAAAGAGAAAAAAAATCAGCATCTCAGTCTGTCATACAGAAGGGCGCTTTAATGAGCAGCAAATGCAGTGAAAGTTCTGCTCAGATGGCATCGTACCCAGGAAGAAAGCAAGAAAGGGAGAAATCACAAGTGATAGGGAGCAGAAGCCTTCTCTGCTGAAGCAGTTGAGCTTCATGTAGCTGTGGGAACTTCCTACCAATCTATCCAGCCAGCCACTTTGCTTGGGGCTGAATCCCCCCAGACCGGCAGCAAGGGAAGTGGCAAAGGCAGAGCAAGGTTAGCATACACATTTTCCAATTACAGTGGATTGAGACAGAGTCACCAGGTGACTCAGGTACTAGGGTGGAGAAGGACAAGCCAACCTAACTCCACCCCTCCCAGCACGAGGCTGCTCTTGCTCCATCGCACATTATGCCCCTTTAAAGCCAGCAGCACCAGTTCCTACCTCACCATTTTCTCTGTATGCTGCTTGCTCTACGTACAGGAATCAGGGCTGTCCCGATTCTCAGCCCTTCCTCATCTCCACTTTACTGGGGGATGCTGTCAGAAAGCCAGATATCTTTCTCGCCTCTCTCTCTTGAGAGCACAGACCTAGTTTCTCCAAACCCTCAGAATAACCCGTGTCATTCAGGTCAGCCCTGCAATGCAACCTTCTTCTTTTCCTTGAGACGAGTTGGCCTGGAATCAGGATGCCCCACGTGGGGCTCTGCTCAGACGTTGTCCTGGCCTGCAAGTTCTCCCTCACTTGTAGTCCACACCACTGTGCAAGGTGCAAAAATGTTTTGGGCCCTTCAGCCCGGTGTTATGGATTCTAAGGGTTTTGGCCTTGTTCTGCCCCCAGCCTCGTTCTCCCAGTTCCAGATTTGCAATGTCTGACCCAGCAAAGTAGATCCCCTTGTTTTTATAATCCCCAGCCTCACTCCCCTGGATTTCCTGGCACCAAGCACGCAGCCCTGAGCAGCTCCTTGTCTTGCCAAGTCACTCTCAGTTATCCCTCCCCCCACAAACTTTTTCTCCTACGAAGCTTTCACATGAATTCTTTTGCATGCGCAAGGAGTGCCAAATGCACAGACCTGGCAGCTGGAGTCTTGTGTTCACAGCACACGCAGCAGGAGGGCGAGAGCTTCCTCCACGCTGTGCCTTGACCTGGTCTAGGGCAGACTACCTCCTGGACCGAACAGGCGGATGTAGATCCCTGGCCCAGTCCATCCTCAGCTCCTCTGCAGAGAGCACTGTGTAGCGTGCAGGTGATGGTGGTGGGTTTTTGATGCAAATCCCTTTCTAGGGGGACCGGATCCAAGACCTTCTTTCCCAGTATTGACTTTCCTCTTTTCTTCTCCCATTCCCCTCAGATGACCTCAGCATCCAGCTTAAATGCATATTCTTTCAGGTCAGGAAAAGGGGAGCCTTTTATAAAAGGAACCTTAAAGAAGATTTCAGCAGGATGGCTCTGCAGATCCAGCGCAGTTTCTTTACCCCCTTCTCCTCCACAATCAACCCAGGCCATTGAAGTTGGAGACACTAGAAGTCAGGCATTGGCTCAGATCTCTCACGTGCTTTCTTTAGACTGTCGTGTTTTACTTATTCACACTAATGGCTTCCTTATTCACACAGTAGATTAGCTTGGGTTGTTTTCCACTCTCCCTCCCCTGGCTTCTGTTGACTTTCCTGTGAGCTGTTCCTTTAGCTAGCTCCATCTCTCTTCTCCTAATCCAACACACCACTGTCCTCAGATGCTTGGGATGTGACCCATCTCCCACACTCAAGTCCCATCTGCTTCAGGAAGAGCCTCACAACTAGTAAGGACCTGAATCAGGGATAGGACACCTTCAGGGCCTCAATTTTATCACAGGGGTTGCTGTTTTAACGAAGCTCACACTCTCCCCAACTCCTTTTACTCCAATTCTTTTCCTACCAGATCTCTGATCTAGAGGAGCTGATAGGCATCCCCTTGCCACCCTGTCCCTTTATTTCTCCAGTTCCTCAAACATCAGAAACTTCCAGTCTGTCTGTCTCCACGTTACGGGGGCCAGAACTCACAGGGCTGCTCTCCGCTCCTCACCAGGTCACGATCTCTCATGCCCTCGTCTCTGCAGAGTTTATACATGGTCAAAGCAATTCTGACTGGGGCACTCCATTCCTGCCAGCACCACCTGCCCTTTGCCGTGTCTGGATCATGCCTTCCTTCATATGAAGGGACATGGCTAAGTCCCTCCCTCTCCCAGTGATCTGGCTTTCCTGTGCCTCGGTTGCACACAGCAACCCAGCTCTCACCTGCTTTTTCCACTGCCACCTCCACATTTCCTCCCAGAGCTTTTCAACCCCTCAAAGGCTGCACAGCCCACCCACTAGGATTCTGTGCAACAAGCTAACAATGCACGCGCATAACTGCTGCCTCCATCGACCCCGACATATCTTCACCGCAGCGATAGGGTCTCTCCTTTTATCACAGCCTGGCCAGCATCCAGTCTTAAATCTAGACCTGGCCTTAAGCCTATTCTGACTTCAGTCCTGCAGTTGATCTTTCAGAATATACATGGAAGAGAAGGATCTGACTGAAGGGTTAAACATTACCAGACTGAGAGTCTGAATCTCAAGGCCTGACAATTGGTTCCAGTTGACTGGCTTGCCTGGTAATTTTTCACAAGATAAATACAACCAGGAATGAGTGGTAATAACTGAAGGACCCTTCACAGCAGCAGCCCCCCCGCTACTCCCCTTCTGCTTTCTTTCCTTTCAATATCCCCCCACCCTCCAGCCCAAAGGCTGCCACCAGCATCATTTATCAGTTGATCTGAAATCCTCAGCCTCTAACTACCGAGTAACCAGCATGGTGGGATACCGGAGCCAGTATTCACAATGCCAACATGTGAACAGGGTACAATCCATGCCCAGGGCACCAGGATTGGGACTGGGATTTACACTTCCTCCCCCTCCCCAAGACCCTCAGCAAGCATTAAATTCACAGCAGCTTGGAAGAGGGGCAGCAAGCAGCAGTGCCCACATCTTAGCTCCCCGCTGCTGTGTAAAGAGGCAGGCAAGGGTACTCACTGCTCTTGGAGGCTTTGACCTTGGCCACCAGTTTCTGCACACCAGGCACATCCCCATTTTTCACAGCCTGGATCATCTCCTGCTCTCGCCCCATCATGGACAAGTCAGAGCGTCGGCACAGCAAAAGGAAGAAGTCCTCCAATCCCTCAGATTTATACAGCCATGCGTGTGTGTGCGCAACTCCGCAAAGCACACTCGAATGGAGGGAAAAACCCAGCAAAGGAGATAGTTAAAGTTTCCACGGGACATAAAAAAAAAAGAAGTCTTGAAGAAGAGTGCTCTGCTAATGACAACAACCGCAGCCAGGAGTCACTTTCCTTTTAAGGGGAACAGAGACCGAGATGCAGTCTGGTTCAGGAACAAGCAATCAATTAAACAAAAAAATAGTTCAGTGCTTGGGGACTGACTCCCGGCAGCAACAGGGCCCTGTGAGACAAAGCCAGGCAGCCCGGAGGAGGGGGCCAGGAGAGTTTGCCCTCTTAACTGAACATGCGTAAAGCTCCCAGAGACAAAGGTGTCATGTTTTGCTTCCCTCACTAGGCCGGACCGCGCTGCTAAGCCCCCAGTCCTTCCCGAAGGGATTAGTGGCTCCTTTCCATCTGGAAGTTATAGATCCTCTCGCTCTCGTGCTGGTCCGTGTTATCCCCCTCGTTCCGGCATTCCTCACCGTTGCGTCTCTGCCAGCCCCTGCTCTCTGGCCTGCAATCTCAGAGCCTCGCTGGCAGAGCCCTTGGGGAGAGGCTGGAGCAGCGTTCCCAGTACCTGCGAACGTGAACGACAGAGTCAGATTTCAAAGGCTATTTACTTTGCCTGACTGTGAAAGCCCTCCGCTTTTGCATCCATGGTAAAGAATAACTACTTGGACTATATTTAGTAGGAGCAGGAGCTCGGCCATTCCCACATTAACAGGGCTGGAGGAAGGACCTGCACCAGGAGTGTCCTCATAATAGGTGCTGTGACCCAGCTTAGGGGACATAATGACCAGTCGAGTTTTAAGATGTTCCCAATTATGGAGCGTCCAGCCCTTTCCTGGGGAAGCCGTTGCTAGGGGCCATTTACAATGACTCCATTTCAGCCTCCGGTCCTAGTTAGACCCACTTGGACCACACTGAATGTTTCCGCTCCCCTCGCGCTGTGCCAACGTGCATACCAGCCCTCGAAATTAATTGGGAAGCTCCAGCGCGCTGGGATTTGAGGGCTTCTGATTAAGGTTATTAGCACACGAGCATTGTCAGGCTGATCATTCTCTCAGGTAATGAGCTGAATGCAAGCTGGCAGCATGATGATACTCAGAGGAGCAAGGGGGATCAAACTTCACTCAGCCCCCAGCAAGCCAGATGCCTGCTGGCTGACTGGGTCTCCATCCAGCTGCAGAGGGCCCTTGGAAAGAGGGCAGAGGTCTCATTTCACATACTGGGCTTTCCCCCTAAACCCTTCCACTGTGGGAGCCCCATCACACTCACTTTTACCCCCTAGCACATTGCCTCACTAGAGGGCCTCCCCACTTCTTCTTCTCTCTGAATTCACACTAGCCTAACACCAAGATTTTAGGATTGCACTCTGGACATTTCCAGACCTCGCCCAGGTTCCAGCTTCTTTCTCCCCGCTCACAAAACCATGAGAAAAAGAGCATGGAAGAGCATATAAGGAAGTTTCATACAAGCTGACATCAAATAGCAACACTTCTCCACTAGTTCTGATCTAGGCCAGATTAGAGCCCATGATCTAGGGGAAAAGGCTCTGGTTTCCACCCCTAGTCACTTGGGCCATGCCCTCCTCTTTGATCTCCCTTTCCTAAAGCTCTTGAGAAGCATCCTCAGCTGTTTATACAGTGCTGGGTGTTGTTTCCTCTAAGCAATTGGAGGTCGCTGCTTGACAAGACAAGCTGAAACCATGGGAAGAGAAAGGGGAACTATCAGAATGATCTCTCTTCTCCATCCTGCTGGAAACTGGACTGCACAGCAGTGACCCACACACCCTGGGTCCATCTAGTTCCAGAACGGCACCTCCCAGGGCTTTCGCAGAGCCAGGCCACATCTCAGGTGCTCCCTGGATGCAGTAGGACCTGCACACTGAAGAGGCAGGATGGGGAGAGAAACTATTTTGCACCTTAGCCCCAGCCCCCTTATACGTTCAGGATAACTAACCCCTGGAAAAAAGTTATCTAGGGACAGCTGCTGAGCTGCCAAACCCCAGAGATTAGGAGACAGGACAATGTCCTTCCCTGCCACTTGAAAGCCAACCCACTTTTTTGTGTCAACGGGGCCACATTTGCCCAGGCACTCAGGGAAAGACATGGGATCTCCCTGGGCAGGCCTTGGGTTTAGCAGAGCTGTTGAGGTCCTGGGCAGCCCGGTTTCTCTGGATTTGCACACCAGAAGTGGGGAAGATGGCATCCATTCAGGTTTCCTGTCGCTTCCCCACTTCCATCAATGCCAAGCCAGGCCTCTCTTAGTTACCGAGTTAAATTCAAACTACAACCGCTCGGCTCAGCTCTAATGCTCGAGTCCATCCTCCTGGAGACTTGCCTCACACAAACATTACAGCGACTCGAGCAATCCCCTTCCGGAGTCTCACTGATTGCACCGGCTGAAAAGCCACTTTGTTTCATTCCCATTCACCGGCTTTCTCCAGCCTCACTTCAGAGACCAAAAACGTGAGCACTGGAGCAGTTTCAAGAGTCAGATCGACCAAGACGGGGAAACTGCCTGATCCCCGAACACAGCTTCCGACTCCACTTGCATGCAGGACTCCGCCAAGCAACTCCCGAGCGTCCGCCATGCTGTGCAACAAAGTGTTAACCGTCCGCGCCTCCAGCAGCCTCGGAGGTAATCCTCCTCTCTCCCTCCTCTCCCAGCCCAATTCGTGCCCACTGGCAACGGTCTGGAATGCGCCCCGCTGCCGCTTCGACGGCAACCAGCAGCCCCCCCGCCGCGCCGCGCCGACCCCGGCTGCCCACTCAGGAATTCACCTGGAGGACGCAGGTATCCGAAATATTCCCTCACCAAATAACTTGAAGCAAAGAGCGGTGGAGAGGAGTTGAGTTACAGAAGGGGAGAACAAGGATGCTGGACAGCTATAAAGCCAGCCCAGTCTGCTGGAGGGGGGAAGCTGCCCTCAGAAAGGCAAAGAAATGGAAGCTATTGCCATCCGAGCCCTAAACACCTCGCAGAGAGGCATCTCCGCCAGGCACCGGGCAGGAGGCCACATCCGACCTCTTCAGGGCAGGCCCTCAGCCCATTGCCCAGCAGGGGAAAGCTGAGGTGGGGATGGTCAAGGCGCCGCCTGGCTCGAGGCCATGAGGGAGCTCGGGTTTTGGGAGGGAAAAGGGGAATCCTGAGGGGGCAGAAGGGAGAGGGGTGACTGGAACCGCTTCAGTCCGGATTGAGGCGGCGGCGGCGGCGCGACGTCGCGCTCCCAGGGCTCGAACCCGCGCGGCGGCGCCGGAGGCTGAGCTGGAGCGCGCGGGGCTGAGCCCGGAGGAGGGGCCACCCGCCAGGCGACTGCCCCAAGAAGGAGAAGGAGGAAAGTCGGGCTCGGGCGGCCGCGCCTCCCGCCTTCCCGCGCCGGCTCCTTCTTCCTCTCGGTCCCGGTCCCACTCACCTCCTCGGCTCCCCCCGGCCGGCGGCGCTGCAAGCCCGGTGCCTCCGCGGC
>NW_017728991.1:15284481-15307170 GCF_001723915.1 Gavialis gangeticus
TCCTCTGCCCCGCAGCTCCCGCGCGCAGGGCCGCCGGCTCCAGCCTCCACCTGCTTGGCGCTCGCCCCCGGGGCCCGGGCTCTCCCTCCCTCCCTCCCTCCCAGGCGGGCCCCGCACGGCCACTCCCACCCTGCCGGCTGCTGGCCGCCCCGCTGCCTGCCTTCCCCTCTCCCGCAGGAGTTTTGCCCGCAGTGGCCCCGCTCTCTGTAACCAGGCTGAACTTGGCTCCTTATCCAAGAATAAGGAACCGGGACCCAGGAATAAGGGACCAACTTCAGCCTTGTCTCTCTACCAGGTTGGAAACCGGACTTGCCCGCCCCTCCTCCAGAGGGGTTGGCTGGACCCAGCTGGGTTTTAGGTTGTCTTGGTTAAACACCGGCCACCTGCACTCCCAAGCCTGTGGCTCAGGGGAGCTGGGGGGGTTGCACCGCTGTCCTTCCCTTTGGAGTTGTCCTGCCCTGTACATGCAGTGCAGGGCACCGGCCTCCTTCCCCAGCAGCCTCCTAGCATTGCGTGTGCGTGTGTGAGGTTTGGGCCCCGATCCTGGAGTGGCTGTTGGGGTAGGCAGAGCCCCTGGCACAGGGGTGGGCAATTATTTTGGGCGGAGGGCCGCTTACTGAGTTTTGGCAAGCCATCGAGGGTCGCGTGACAGGCATATTAAAATTAAATATTAATTTCCTAAATTTTTTAGGTGCCCCATGGGCCGGATAGAATGGCCTGGCGGGCCGCATCCAGCCCGTGAGCTGCATTTTGCCCTCCCCTGCCCTGGCAGGATGCAGAGTTCACAGCGCCAGTCCCCTGCCATCGCTCATGGCCCCGGACCCTGCACTGTAGGGACTTCAAGGAAGTTTGTGGGATGGCCCTGACTCTCCATAGACAGAATCATAGAAAATGAGAGCTGGGAGGAACCTTGGGAGGTCATCTAAAGCAGGACCATCCCCAACCATCCCATCCCAGCTAGGGCTTCATCTAGCCAGGGCTTGAAAGCCTCCTAGGATGGAGAGTCCACAACTTCTCTGGGTAACCTGTTCCAGTGCTTCAGCACCCTCCGCATGAGAAAGTCTTCCTAATATCTCACCTAAACTTCCCTTTGCTGCAAGTTGAGCCCATTGCTCCTTGTTCTGTCACCACTGAGAGCAGTCCAGCTCCATCCTCTTTGGAGCCCCCCTGCAGGGAGTTAAAGGCTGCTATTCAATTACATTGTTAATGCCCAATCACATTCAAAGCATACGCTGTTTCTAATGGCTCAACCCAGAGGCTTCTGGGGAAGTCATGAGACCTCAGGATCAGGCCCTGTGAAATGACACCGATTATGGTGTATTCAGCATCTGAAATTGAGAGGAAAATGGCAGGGCTTGATGAGGAGGAGGATCAGGAGCTCTGGGACACACCCTGCCTCTTCCTTCTGAATAAGGAGATTATTATGCACGTTTGATGACAAATGCCATCACTTGATGGCTGCTATTCTGAAGCGTGACGCTATAAGGAATCTTGCTAGGGAGCAACATGAACTTAAAGGTTTCATTATTCCTTGCATGATTTTGCCAGAGCGTATAAAGCGCGTTGACATTTATAATAATCCCTTGAATTGACGTAGCACCTTTTGTCCTTTTAAGGATCTTAATTAAGCTTCACAACTTCCAGGGAAGCAGATAAACCAGCTTTGCAAATGGGGATGCTGAGTACTGATTTACTTGTGGGGTTTGTACCAATGAGGAAAGTTTCCACCACTATAGTTAAACTGAAACAAGCCCTTCTGTAGATTCAGTTATATGGGGACACGGGAACCTTACGCTGTGACAGTGTATTTCCTTTCCTGTTAGGGACTAAGCTATGCTAGTATAATGCACCTTCAGACTGGTGTAACTGTGCCCCCATCTCCCGCCAGAGGGATGCATCACTTTATACCACTGTGCTTAAAGCAATATAACTTTTGCATGGAGACAAATTCTAAAGCACACCAAGTCAGGAGCTGTATTTTTAAAGCAAGCTGTTGATTAAGTACCTGGCCTGATTTGCTGAACCTCAACCATTCCCAGTGAAGTCTATGAACACTAAGGCCAAGTCTTTGTGTTCCTGACTTTATGTATCCAAGTTCAAAAAAATGGACTTGAGCTGCTTGCCCAAAGTCCACAGCAGCTCCAGGGGAGAGCAGGGATTAGGCGACAGTAGTTCTGATTTCCTATTAGTAAACCACACAGAATTTCACTTAACCCTTGGGGATTAAATCTGTCTATTTTGTGATCATTTAGTGAAGAGAGCTATTGCTGTTCCTGCACATGGGACTCTCTACACGCAGAGGACATAGGATTATGATGTCTGATTTACAGCATCCATAGTTCAGATTCCAAACCGGGACGATCAGCAGTCAAGACAAGCCACATACTCCCTCTCCTGCACGGTCAGCTCATTTTTGTTCTTTCTGGGTGGCAGGTGAGAGCTGAATGCACCTCACTCCTGTGCTTCTGGAGGAAAAATACATACCAGACCCAGCTAAGAGCTCACCCCAGCCTGAGTCTGCACTTTCTCAGGGCTTGGATGTTAGAAGTGCAGCTCCCACTGACTTTGGCCAGAGCTGTGGCTACTCCATGCCTTTGAGAATTTGGCTTCCCCTGAGTTCTGGGCGTCTGGGACAGTGCAGCTCAAACTGAATCAAGGACTTCCATAAGCTCTAGCTAATTTGGGTCAATGCAGCCATCTAGAGGCGAGTACCAGTACTATCTCCTCGCTGCAGGATAATGCCAGGGGTTCAGAAGTCACTTGTGGCCGGCTTGTCTGAGGGAGATAGGACTTCCCACAATATTTTGCTATCTGCAAACCAAGAATGGGGGCTTGAAGTTAGCAAACATCGTTGCCCAGGGTCAGCATGGCCACAGATTTGCGCTTCCCATGCTGGACACCCTAGAAGCACAACTCTGCTATGGACGCTACAGGGAACTCCATGAGCACTACAAGGCCCATGACACAGAGCTGAGCACCTGTGAGTGAATCTAAGCATATACCCCTCCCAACCATTAACGGAAGCTATGAAAGGAGCTAAAGGCACCAGCCCTTTAATCTGACCCACCCCTGGTCACTGGCTAATGCAACCCTCAGCTGTCCCAAAAGCAGCAAACAGCCCATACGCAGGGCTGCAAGATTTCCTCTTGGCGCAGCTACGCTTGTCAGTTTTTCCATAGCCCCACAACTTTGGCAGCTGATTTATGCCCTTAGCTCATCCCTGTTGCCCCATTGGTCTCAGTAGCTGCGTATTGCTCTGTCCTCTCCCGGGATTATTCCCTAACACTTTATTTTTCCCTACAGTCAAAAGAAAATGATGTATTTGCTCTCGGAAAACAAAAGCCAGCCCTACTGGCCAAGAGCAGGGTGCCCGGGGCCCTGCAGATCACCTCCAGCTGTCACAGCTGGCCCCAGGGGAGAGCAGCGAGCAAGAACAAGCTTTAAGTGCAAAGTGCAAAGCTCAGAAATCTCTCCTGTTTGCTAAACGTGCAATGTCTTGGGCTATTTTAGCTCCGCCTAGCGGCCTGCAGGAGCCCAGGAGATTAGGATGAGGGCTGAGAGCAAACTTCGAAAACATTTTAAGTATGTTATGAAATAGCCTGACAAAGACGCACATTTTTTTTTTCAGGTTCAGCTCAGACACAGTCCTGCTCTCAGAAAAGCCTCTCTGTGAGCTAAGCCCTGCAGTAAGCCTCAGGGCTACCTGTGCTTCAGAGGGGAGCAGGAAGGGACTGGGGAATTCATTTATTTTTGCATTTAAATCAAATCCTTTCTTATAACCAGGACTGGCTGGGAAGGCAGGAGCACCACTCAGCCAAACAGACAGATTAAGGGCACTGGCTGAAAATGCTGATCCCCCCTCAACACCCTGAAAACAACCCATTGCAGTGTCACAATGAGCTGTCACAACAGCCATAGTCCAGGAAGAGATTGAGTGGGTGGGATAAAAAGAGCCCATTAGGGGAACCAGTAGGACTTCTACCTTTGTTTTTTTTTTAAATCCTTGCCATTTGCTGCCTTTTTGTCTATTCCAAAGACAAAAAGTGTCCTCTCCAGTATTATTATGACTCTCCCCTCCCCGCCACATACAACATCTTTGGGAGCTTTAGAGACAGACGCTCTACACAGTCACTGCCTTCTCCCTAAGTTTGGTGGTGCAATGTTGGGAGGAGAGAGCCCTCTGGGACATTGCTGAGGTCAAACTCGGGCTCTGACACCTCTTCAAGCCCTCGGTAAAGGCAGGAGAGAGGTGCTAGCCTTCCAGTGGATGACTGGTCCTATGTATTTGCTCAGATTTAAAGAAGAAGCCCATGCAAAGCTCTAGGCACGCATACTATTCACATTTCCTAGAGGAACCATAAGATATGGTCAACTGCCCTGTCAGTCGAACCATAAGATGTGGTATAAGATAGGTCAACTGGCCTGTCATCAGTAAAGCACTCCTGACTCCACCTAAACTGGCAAACCTTGTCTCTTCCCAACAGCCCCAGTGAAAATCTAGTTGAGAAGCTATTATAATACAGCCTGCAAGGGACCAGCTGGGCTTGGTTTGACCAAGCGGAGGGAGTAAAGTTCAGAAGGAAAGCTCCTTTTCTGAAAATCCCTGTCCCAGAGGAAGGCAACCATGGACTGGCAGTTCAAGTGTCCCAATAGACAGATTCAAACCCTTCACTGGCCTGTGAGGCCCTATATGACCCCTTCCCACCATCTCTGTGCTCTCATCACCCTCCTCTCCCCCTGTGCTCCTGTCTCTGCACGCTTTCACTCATGGTGGCCCCATACCTATGGCTTCATCAAGGCCTCACCCTTCTGCAAAACCTCAACTCTGGCAGGGGCTCAGCCCGCCTTCCCACCCCAACCATCTCCCCCCACCCTTTTCTTCCCAACTGTCCCACCAGTGTGTGTTTCTAATCTCATTTGGGGTTTGACCCTGTGCCTGATGAAGCCAATGGCCAATCCCTTATTGATAGGCAAGGATGAAGGCTCAGCCCTGAGGCTCTAAGGTCTTCAGGGAAGAACTTATTTGTGTAGCACCCAGATGCACTTGCTACACCAGTGTCATTTGTAAAAGCCCCTCTGCAATAGGCACTGATGGACAGAGATGCCCAGGTCTAAATGGGCAGTGGAGATTGAGCTCCTCTCTCAGGTCCCGGCTTGGTTAAGAGTCCAGGTTAAAAGTGAGTCGTGTTGGTTGGACAGCTTGCCTGGCAGCTGTGGATAAAAGACTCAGCTCCCTGGGGAGTCAGTCCAACCCCAGCTGATAAAACCAGCAACAGCAAGGGAAGGAACCCGGGCAGGAATTCTCCCCAGCTTAACAGGTTTCCACGTGGGCACCAAGCTCTAATCCCCAATGAGCCCCGAGCTGGCTCATTGCTCTCTGTCCCATGTGGGGGAAGCATTTCCAGGAGTTGAATGTTTGTAGATGTGGGTTAGAGCCAGTCCAGTAGATGCGACCCCCACCCGCCCCACCAAGCCACATCCATTCCAGCCACTTCTCACAGCTCAGGTGGGCAGATTGCACGGGGGTGAGTCACAGCACCAGTCCTGCTCTCCTGATGGCCAAAAATAGCCCTGTTCGCTCCAGCTGTGCAGGACTCCACTCAACCCCAACCACTGCACAAAGTTTGGACGACTGCTCTCTGGGGAACCTGAGGCAATACTTCAGTGATGGGCACTAATGGAAGAATATAACTAGACAGTCATCTTGGTGACAAGGATGGGGAGCTGCTTCCATCCACTTCACAGTGGTGTTGAAAGTTTTGCTTGGGAAATTGGTGCCCAGCTAAAGGCTTGTAGAGCAAAAAGTCATTCCCCTCCCACACCACCCACTGCACCTCTAGATCCAGCACTGTACTCTGCCCTTTGTCATGCTCTAAAGCAGGGGTGGGCAAAATGCAGCCCTTGGGCTGGATGAGGCCCGCCAGGCCATTCTATCTGGCCCATGGGGCTCCTAAAACATTTAGAAAATTAATATTTATCTGCCCCTGGCTGCCTGTCATGTGGCCCTCGATGGCTTGCCAAAACTCAGTAAGCAGCCCTCCACCCGAAATAATTGCCCACCCCTGATCTAAAGCTATCTGGAACTTCTCTGCTTCGCTGCAGGCAGGATTCTGGTTCCTCCGGCCAAACTTGCATTAAGAAAACCAGGCCAGGATCATCAGAAGTATATTCTGAAACCCAGCTCTGCTCAAGGGAACCAAGCACTGCTAGCAGGCACTCCCGAGTGTATGGCAGGCACTTTGGCAGTTAACTGACCATGTCCCTTGGGCATGGACTAGACCCCCCGCGCTCCAGCTGCTGGCTCCATGTTGCTCTACAAGTCTCTCTGCTCAGACTCACCTTGCCATCACAGCATATCTCTGGGACTTCTTTCTCTCTGATTTTGCTGTTCTTCTCTGCCTGGCTTTCTCCTTGCACTACTCATCTGTCAGTCTGTCTGAGTCGACAGTCGTTTGCTTCTCTCCCTATGCCTTTCTTTCCTTGCCTTTCTTTCCCTCTGTTTCCCTTGCTCACTCGCTCTCTCAGGAAATTAAAGATAATCCCCCCCCCTTTTTTTTTGCTGCCAGATTCCCTGTTTAACATTCCCTGCATGTGCTTGCACTGATTCAAAACAGGATTAGACATTCTGTTGCTTTGATGTCAGTTGGGTTTTGCACTGAAGGCAGAGACGGGGGGAGAGAAAATGTCTATTACTGAGCCTCGCAGGTTCTGCACATCCAGTTCCACCGGTTGTCCAAGTGAAGGTCAGAGGCAATTATCTGTAACCCCAACAATAAAGGCAGGGTCCCCTTCCACTTGCATTAGTCTGAAGGAGGGACAGAGAAGCTTGCCCTGATCCCGTGACACGGCATCCAGCCACTCTCCATCCCCGTGCTGTTTGTTATTGCATAAGCCGCTGGCTTCAACTCCCAATTCTGTTTTCATGAGGTACTTTGGGGGCTTATCAGCTCCTGTTAGGAGGCGAGGTTTAATTAATCATATGAAAACATGACTTGTTGGACTGTCGGAGGATATTGTAAGCTACAGCCACCACCCAGCAGGGTGCAAATATACCACCAAACGTCACTTTTGGCAGAAAGAGCTGCCCCTCGAGACGTGTACAGGCTATATATGCCAGGGTTTACCCTGTGGCCTCTGCAAGAGGAGCAGAGACAGGAGCAAGCATTCTGGGATTACACATGGAAGGTAGTTAAGAAGCAAGAGCACATCTGGGTTTTTCTAAGCCCGCTACTGCCCATGGAGAGGCCTGGTGGGAGCTAGCTGTAGTTACACCTCTTCACATCAGGCCTGAACTTCTCTTCAGGGCCTTCCGCTAGGAATATGCAGCTAGGATCATTCTCACTGGCCTAAATGCCCTGTTAGTTCATATAACTGAGCCTGCATGTATCAGGGTAAATCTACAAGAAGTCTGTAGGCTGGCAACTGTGAGGAGTTGTGTGTGAGCTTTGTCTTGCATTGTCTGTAAGGAACTGTTCAGGTGTTATGATGTGATTGTCCTGCACTCAAGCCACCACTTGTGGGGTCTCCACTTGGGGCCAGCAATATCAGAAATAGCTCACAGCACAGTAGGATTAGAGAGGAGGGAAGATCCTCTCTTCAGCATGAGCGATGTCACTTATTTTCAGCCCACTCCAATCTGACACGTCCTTGGTCCTGTTTCTGGGGATGATACCTTGATTTATTCTCTTGTGCTGTGTGTCTCCCTCACCCTGGGTTATGGTCAGATCTTGCACTCTAGGCCTGGGTCTGGCTGGAAGAGCTGCTTTCCCCAGTACCACAAAGGAAGTTTTCATTCTTTTAGATTTCATAACTGAGCCTGCCCTGCCCTGACTTCCCTACAGTCCAGACCCTGCCTTCCAAGGTGGAGGATAGTCTTTAGTTTCTGTAGGTGCAAGAGGCCCCATCACAGGTTGAAAGCCATGGGCAGATCTTCTAGGTTCTTACATGGGTGACTGGGGCCTCCCAAGTCTGGTGGGGCACCAGATTGCTGATGGGGGGGACAATAGTGGACTGGGGGGGCGGGGTCCCCCAGCAGCCAATTGATGAGCCAATGCACTTCCAGTTTCATGGCTAGCACTTCCAGGGCATGCACGGCTTATCTCAAGGGGTGCACATGCACTCACATGCACCCCCTACATGTCACCAATGGGTTCTTACTTGATTAGAGTGAGCCCACTCCTGTTCTCACTACCATAAAGAACAGCTGTACCATTTATTTTAACATGTACGTTGAGCAGAAGGCAGGGTCAATGCGTACCTTCCAGACTAGCTAAGACCTATATAAAGCATAAGCTTTCATGAACTTGAGCTCACATCATCAGATGCTGTGGTGTGCTCAAGTTCACAAAAACATGCTTTCTATATATCTTACGTCGGAAGATCAGCGGGTACGGACGTGGGTCTTTGCATCCTGTTGACATTCACTGGCCTTCTTCTTTTCCAAGGCCAGTGCCAGTTGGCACAGCTGGGTTGGTCTTCCTCGCTCTTATCTTGCCTGCCACGACTTTGATGACTTAATTAATGGGGGGAGGGGGGTGACTCCCCGACCTAGCGTTGACTGGCACTTGCCCCAGGACCAGACCAGGTATGCAACAAACGTCTTTGCAAAAAAGAATAAAATTAACAAAAAACTTGCTGTCTGTACAGTGTTTCCTCTCCTGCTGCAGGGAACTCAGAGGCAGCCTCTCTCTTGCCTCCTGCCTACAACCAACAAGTGCTTGATCACTGGAGTCGCGAGCAAGTGGGATTGTTTTGTTTCTCCTTTCACTTGTGATAATTGACACCACGCTGGCTTAACTGACTGCCCACGGCAATCGATTACCGCAGAAATGTCTCTCTCTTCTCTTTTTTTTTTTTGTTTTTAGGTGTGAGCTCCTCCGAGCTCACAAGACCCAGCAGGTCTCTTGCCCCATTCCTGGGGACTTCAGTTCCAGGCAGCAGATGGGTATCTACCCTATCTGCCTGCACTGTCCTCTCCTTGTCCTCTTCTCCTTTCGTCCAGTCTCCTGGGGCCGGAAATAGCCCCCGGCCACTTAATTAAGCCAATCTATCTCACCCGGCGAGGTGATAAAGTGGTGCTGGGGTGGGTAGGGAGATCCTGTTGCACCGTGGTCCTACCGATGCAGCTGGGCAAATTCCTTGGCTAGGGGCCCACTCCCAGTAAGTACTCTTGGTCTCTTCACACTTATTGAGTTAGTCAATAAGGTGCACCTCTCCCCTACCTTCTGCCTGATTTCAAACTAACACAGCTAGTACTTCTCTCTACATATGCTGCACCCAAGAAACGGAGGTCTAGTTTGCATTCAGACCTCCCATAAGAGCCCAAACAACTCCATCCTGAGCATGACTAGTGCTGGAGATGGGAGTGCTGGTTCCAGGAAGCACCTGGGGAATTCTAGTATTCCAACTACAATGTTTAGGGCCTCCTGAATAAGGCAAGGGCTCTTCCCCAAAGCATGCAGGGATATGTCACTTCCCAAATAGTGCTCACCTTCTCCTGATATGCCACATCCCAAATAGTGCCCACCTTTTTGGGCACATCCAGGTAGACATGTTGCCACTCGCTAGTGACTGGCTCTGGAGGGAGTGCAGGTGGCCCTAGCTTGAAGGAGCTCCTTTAAGCATATTCCCCGGAAGGCTCTTACACATTTCCATTTGCCTCTGTCCTTGTGCTAACCCATCCAGCCTCATTCCACTGGGACACTGCTCCTTGCTACTGGCTGGCGTTGTTTTACTTAGCTCCGTGTTCCCAGGGCTATTCACAGACCATGGAGAAAAGAGCCCCAGTGCTCCGCAAGCTCTTCTAGCAACCACGCAGGCTGTAATTCATTTTGCCCAGCACTCACACAGGCTTGATTAGTGCCTGAAATGAGCTCCATCTATCACAGTGGAGTAAAGCAGATTAACTCACAGCGTGCCCGCCTCACGTTGATCCCATTCTCCGGGCCTCCTGATTAATGGAGCAGCCTGTCAGGCCAGGAAATGTGAGTATCCAAGCCGGCTTGCAATGAAGAGAAATATGGATGTTCAGTGCAGAAACAGGTCATTTCTGCATGTGTCAGCCTAAGTGCTACCATCTGGACCTCACGGATGTGCACCTGTTCTGTCGGCTCCCATCTCCTGCTCCCCTATCCTACATGCTCCCATCTCTGCTTCTCCCCTCACTGCATTCATCCCTCTCCCCATTGCCCACAGTCCCTGTGCTCATGCTCTTTCCCTGCAGTCCCCTTTCTTCCCGCTCCCTTGCCCTACACAGCCTCTCTTCTGAGGTCCCTGCGTGGTGATCTTTGAATTAGACACTAAATATCATCCCAACACACTAGCATTTTCCTAGGGGGTGACCGTGTCATGGATCAGGGCCTGTGGACGTGCCCACTGCTCCCATAAACTTTGAGAACTCTGGGCCATCAGGAAAGGGGCCTTCTGGGGAGATCGCAGCCTGCATCTCAGCCCGCACTGCAGGAACTGCTGGTGTGATGTTGCTGCTCATTCTCCACAGCTGTGCAGCATGAGGCACAACCTGCTGAGAAGAGCTCTCCCATGGCAATTTGCATTCCCTGAGGAATCGGGATGGCTCCCCCTTTCCCGCAGGTCTGGCTCGGGGGCGCACCTCTGGAATTTGGCGCCTTCATAGCATACACGTGAGTTCCGGATACAAGAAGTATTTCTCTGAAGCACCCAGCCCTACTAGCCGCATGCCACAGGAGCAGGGTAAGATGGCAGAGTGAGGGTCATGCAGTCAGTATTGGGCTTTGGCCTCTGAAACCCAATCTAAAGCCTGTGCTGATCAGTAGGAGTCTTTTGATCTAGTGCAATGGATCAGTGGAATATGACCCCAAGTCTATAGCTTTGCAGGGGGTCCCTGCTTTGCTTGCCTCTTCCCAGAGCACATACACATAAAGTGGATCCTTTGGACTAATGATGGTGTCTGGAAGAGCTCCAGCCTCCAACCCTACCTCGCCAGTGAGGTTTCATTGAAACCTCTTTCCTTTCAGCTCCCTCCAGCGTGGCTTCTGCAGCAATCAGTTGTTTTATTTTTTTAAGTGGAAATTATTTCTCATTTCCCTTCACAATCGCAACACACATGGGAAGAGAAGGGACAGGAAGGAGTTCCTGAGAGATGAAAGAGCAGGATTGCAGAGAGGGCTTCTGCTTTGTTATCCCCTGGTGCAGCTTAGAAAGTCTTTTCAGAAGCTGAGTTTAATTAAGTATTTTTTTTCCCTACAAATAAGTTTTTCTTCATAAAAGGAAGCAGGGGTCTTGAGTTAGAGTTAACTTCTCTGGTTGGCTAAGAACACTGTGCACCATCTAAGCAATGCACATCAATAGTAATGCTTAGTTCTTGCATCCTGCTTTACATCGGGAGATCGGAGAGCTTTGCAAAGGTCATCAGTACCATGATCATATCTTACAGGTGGGAAAACAAAGGCACGGAGAAGGGAAATGGCTTGCCCAAGGGCATTGAGTAAGCCAGAGGCAGGGGAAGTCAGGTCTCCTAAGTCTCACCTCAGTGTCCACTGGGCTACACTACCTTCAAATGGCTAGTGACAGCCTGTTATGTAGGGGGACTGTCCATTGAGGGACAGAAGGTGTCAGAGGATAGCAAAGGACCCAGCTTTTTCACTCGTCATGTCAGCCACATCTCTCTTCTTTCTCTTCTCCATCCTGTCATCTGAACCCAGTTCCTTCTCCTGCTCCTCCCAGTTGCTTTATGTCCCCTCATAAGCCTTTTTCTAAATAACTCCTCGCTTCATCTCACCCACCCACGTTCCAATCCACTTCCTTGCCCAAACTGCAGCCTTCTCCAGTCGCAGCCATGTCAGAGTTAGCAGTCCCTACAACTTCCTTGCAGAGGTAGGACAGTCAGGGTGTTTTCCCACAGGCCTTATCCACCTGGCTTCTTGAATGGGGCCTTTCATACTAAGAAGTTATGTCAAGTGAGTAACTCCCTGCTCCCATGAATACCCCCGATTCACAGAAAGGCAGTGGTTGAACATATGGCTGCTGTGACTGCCGGCAATCCCCCATCTGGTGCCCAGAGTGATTGGATCAGGACATAAGCCCCAAGGGAGGCAGGTATTGAGTACAGCAGCACTGGTTGTTGGCCACTTCACTTCCATGATAAATAGTCCACCACATGTTAGTGTAATGGGGGAGTTATGGTGGAGTGTTAGGAATTGCAGAGTCTAAATCTACCCTAGTCACCTTCATCTGTTGCGCTACAGACTGAGACACTGAAGAACTGGCATTTTGGGAATGTAATATTTTGGACTAGTAGTCACAACGTTACATGTCAGTGGGCTCCGTTTCTCCTCTGATCTGCACACACAGCTCTGGGTGATACTGGGAAGTTGCTCAGATGTAGGCTGGAGACTAGTAACTCCCCATGTAAATCAGGAGGAAAATCAGTGGAGGCAGAGCAGCTTCTGTGCTGCAAGCAGGGAGTCAAAGGTGTACAGGGACACAGGACATGCCTTGGCCCAGGACTTCCTGGACCACTGAGTCCAGTGCCCAGCTATTGCAGGCAACTTCATCATATAATCTTGTTCATTAACTTGTTAAGCTCCATCTTAAGACCATTTTGGCTTCTTGCTCCCACCACTCCCAATTGACGGCTGTTCCAGCACCGTGCTCTCCAAGGGTTAGAAACCTTTTAATTTCCAGCCTCAGTTTATTCATGAACAGTTTATACCCCATCTGATTTTGTGCCAACATTACCTGTCAGCTGAAATAGCAGTTCTCCCTCCCTGGTGCTCACTTCCCTGATATGTCTATAGGGAGCGATCATATCCCCTCTCAGCCTTTGGCCAAACAAGCCTGTTTTTAATCTCCTCAGATCATTCCAACAGCCCTTCTCTCCACAACTGTGCATGGTATTCCAGCTGAGGTCTTACCGGTGACTTGCAGAATAGCATTAGACCACTTTATCTCCTCCAGAAATACTGATCCATCCTGGGTTGCACTGGTCTTTGTTGCAGATGCATCACATTGGTGGTTCCCAGTCATCCTGTGATTGAGTAATATGCCAACATCTTTCTCCTTCTTTGTCTTTCTGAGTAGCAGACCTCCAGCTGAACGCGGAAATTCTTGATATCAGTTCCCAAGTATCGGACTTTGCACTGTATCTCATTAAATGTCATCCCATTTCTGTTACTCCAGTCCTCAAGGACATCTGGTGCTTCCCAGCAATAGTCTGATCCTCTTTTGCACTGATGATGTTTCCCAACTTCAAGCCATGCACATTTCATAAGCACATTCCTACCTCTTGTGCCAAGCTCATTAATGAGTATGTTAAATACAACTGGTCCTAACATCAATCCTTGAGTATCTTAGAATCTGTCTATGACCTGATAGCTTCCCTTCCAGCACAACCCTGTGGTCACCTCCTTTGAGGACAGTTCCTTACTTACCTACCAATGTTTATACTAATCATGACCTTGTACAGCTTAACAAGTCTTTTCCCATATGATACCAAGCCAAACACTTTACGGAAATCTAGCCAGGATCTAGCCCAGGAGTGGGCAAAATGCAGCCTGTGGGCTGGAAGCAGCCTGCCAGGTCATTCTATCCAGCCCGCAGGGCCCCTAAAAAATTTAGAAAATTAATATTTGTCTGCCCCTGGCTGCCTGTCATGCAGCTCTCTATGGCTTGCCAAAACGCAGTAAGTGGCCCTCTGCCCGAAATAATTGCCTGCCCGATTCTAGACCAAAGAAATGCTTGCTCCTGGACCAACAGGGGTTCTAGAAAATCCGTTAGTCCACCTCTTTTTTTTCTCCCTGTCTTAAATATAGGCGCTTTGTTTGGTATGCTCCAGTTTAGATGGTACCACTACCTATGTGACAGATGTATTAAAAAGTCTTGCTCCTAAATGTGCAGTTTCACATGCCAGTTCTTTCAGCACAGCTTGATGAAATCTATCCAGCCCCCCTGACACGACACCTCAACCTGGTTGAGCTTTGCTTTTGTCTTGATTGTTGTTATTCCCACTCCTCGAGTCCAGCCTCATTCCAAATAGCCACCCTGCCCACGTTCAACCTCACGATCCGAAACTGAGGCAAAGTATTTGTTGCATTGCCGCACCATACTTGGATGACTTTTAGTTTTGACCCTGTCATCACCCTCAGTGACCCCACTTCTTTATTTCTTGGGCCTGTTTGCCCAATTGTACATGGTAAGACTGGACTTTTCGGGCTTTGAAGGAGTTAAAATTACAGCCTCTTCTTTGCATTAATGTCTGTTCTCATACATGGGAAGTAAAGTGACTAACATTTTACCTGGGGGCAGTACCTGCCTCCCTCAGGGCTCCTGCCGATTCATGCCACATCCTGATAGAGCTCTGCAATTCCTTATCTTGACAGCAGAATTTGTCTATTTTGCTGAGCACACATCAGTATCCCCGACCTTAATGAGATAGCTACAGTGACGGCAGCACAGGCTAGAGGCCTCTCCATTTCCCCGTGACACTGCAGGCGCTGTGTGCTGCTCCTTGTTATTTTTGGCTGCTTTTTTGTCTTTGGGATGCTTTAACCTTTAGCAAAGAAAACAAAACTGCAGAAGCTGGTTGCCTCAGACTTGGGCTGGCTGCAGTCTGCCGGGAGCAGGCCCTGAAGACTAAAGCCTCAAATTAGCAGCTTGAGACTGGAATGAGCAAAGAGCTGACCAGACAGCTCGAATCTTTCATTCCAATGGCAGGAGCCTGCGGTGAAGGAAGAGGCGATTATCTGGGCTCTGATGAATGCCCCTTTCGCGTTAATTAACTAGATGCTCGGCTCAGATAGTAAGCGGTTTAGGCGATCGATTAGTCGATCTTGTAAAGACATAAGGCTGCATTACGTTTTAGTGGAGACAGGGAATGCTTAATTCATTAATTTGTAGGAGTGTACAAACATGTAAGATGAAGCAGGATGGTCTGGGAGGCAGAGAACCTGGGTTTATAGAGAGCAATCATATCCAGAGAAACCTGAATTTTTCTGCCTCAGACTTGCTGGGTGGTCTGGAGCAATTTACTTAACTTCACTTGTTTTCATTTTCTCATCTATTAGAAGGCTTCCCTAATGCCCGGGGATGAAGCAGGCAATGTGAATGAATGAGTTAAAGTGCTTGAAGACTCTTGGCAGGCAAGGGCTGAAAAAGAACAACGTATTATTATTACACAAAGACGGGCATGCCCCTCTGTTCAGAGTGGGCAAAATTCATCCCTGTACTAGGGGCCAGTGTACTGGGTAAGTCCCACTTTGATTAGAGAGGTGTTTCACCCGAGTTGGCTTTCTGCATGTGGGTGAATTTCAACCATTGTGTGCATTTGATCAATTAAAAGAAAAATGGTAGTGATTAGTGATAACACTGTGGGGCACAGTCTTTCAGATTTTGCTTCCTATGAGCTGTGAACTCAGGGGACAAACTGCATAAGGATTTGCTTGCTAGATCGCTTACTTAGTTTCATAGTGCTTAGGGTCGGAAGGGACCTAAACAGATCATCGGGTCCGACCCCCTGCCCCGGGCAGGAACAGGTGCGGCAGTCATATCACCCCAGCCAAATATCTGTCCAGCTTCCTCTTAAAGACCCCCAAGGTAGGAGCAAGCACCACCTCTCTTGGGAGCCCATTCCAGAGCCTGGCAGCCCTAACTGCAAAGTAATGTCTCCTGATGTCCAGCCTGAACCTGCTCTCTAACAATTTGTGGCTGTTATTCCTAGCAACCCCGGGTGGTGCCTGGGGGAACAGAGCCTCCCCCAATTCCTGCTAGTTCCCCCTGGTGAGTTTGTAAACGGCCAGCAGATCCCCTCTCAGCCTTCTGTTGTGGAGGCTGAATAGGTTCAGGCCCTTTAGCCTCTCCTCGTAGGACCTGTGCCGCTGCCCCTTGACCATGCGAGTGGCCTCCTCTGGACTCTCTCCATGTTGTCCACATCCCTCCTGAAGTGCGGTGCCCAGAACTGGACGCAGTACTCCAGCTGCGGCCTGACCAGTGCCGCATAGAGGGGGAGGATCACCTCCCTGGACCTGCTCAAGATGCATCTGTGGATGCACGACAAGGTGCAGTTGGCCTTCCTGACTGTGTCCTTGCATTGGTGACCCATGTTCATCCTGGAGTCAGCAATGACTCCAAGATCCCTTTCTGCCACCATGTTGACAAGAAGGGTGTTCCCCAGCCTATAGGTATGTAGCTGGTTCTTTCTCCCTAAATGCAGCACCTTGCACTTGTCTGCCTTGAATTTCACCCTGTTTTCATCCACCCACCTCTGTAACCTGTCTAGATCTAGCTGGATTCTGTCCCTCCCCTGCAGCGTGCCCACCTCGCCCCACAACTTGGTGTCATCAGTGAATCTGGACAGCGTGCTTTCCACACCCACATCCAGATTGCTGATAAAGATGTTGAACAGTACAGGCCCCAGGACTGAGCCCTGGGGGACTCCACTGCCCACATCCCTCCAGGTCAAAAACAGCCTGCCCACCATGACTCATCTAGCCAGTTTGCCACCCACCTGACTGCGTAGGTATCAATGTCGCCGTCACTTAGTTTTTTTAAGAGAATGCGGTGGGAAACTGTGTCAAAGGCCTTCTTAACGTCCAGGAAGATGACATCCACCCCAACACCCTCATTCAGGGACTTTGTGACCTGATCGTAAAAAGAAACTAGGTTGGCCAGGCAGGACCTGCCCTCAGTGAACCCATGATGGTTGCCCCTGAGCATTACCTCCCCTGCGGGGCCCTTGCAGGTGTGCTCCTTGATAATTTTCTCAAAGGTCTTCCCAAGGACCGAGGTAAGACTGACTGGCCTATAATTGCCAGGGTCCTCCTTTCTTGTAAATGGGGACCCATTGGCCCTTTTCCAATCCTCTGGTACCTGGCCAGTGCCCCACTATGACCCCTGCCAATTCCCTTAGCACCCTCGGGTGAAAAGCATCTGGATCTACTGTTAAGTCTATAAAATGCCTATTAAAGTCATATTTAAGCCAGTGATCCACCATTCATACTCATCAAGTCTCATGTTACCTGCAAGATCCTACACTGTTACTTGTGGCTACAGGAAATTAGAAGTGAGTTGACAATGCGAACAAAGCAGCGCATTATTTGCTCCATTTTGTTGTCCAAGGATCAGCTCACTGGGGACCACTGAGCTAGGTGCTAAACAAACATTTCCTCTCAGAGACCCGGTATGTTTAAATATGTATTTGGCAAAACAACCCAGAGAAAAATGTTCAGCACTTAAATAAAGTGGCCTTTGCCACCCTCTCCTGCCTGAGGTGCTGCAGTCTTGTTCCTGTTGCATAAGGCAGGATCTCCCAGTGGGACGGACACAGGAAACGCAGCTTCCCATGGGAATGTAAGAGACTCTAGGAGCTAAACTGCTGTTAAATTAACCAGCCTCATTTCCTGGTGATAGATTTTGCCTTGCAACTACTTTGGAAGCATCTGCCTCCCTTATGCATTCATGTTTTTGTGTCTGAGCTTGCATCATTAGCAATCAAGATGGCAGTCCTCCCCTGATTGATCATTAATTCGTGACTCTCTCTTTTAATTTAAGGACAGACAAGGTTCTTTGGGTGAAGCTGATGTCTTTTATCCTACACCTACACCTACACCTCTTTTAATTTAAGGCATGTTTCCGTGTGGTTAGTGACTTGATCTTCACTGCCGTTTGGTCAAGTGGTTAGTTTAACTCATATACTACATTCCACTTTCTCTCAAGGCCTCATCCCTACTATTCCTACAACAGATTTCCAACCAAGTTTTGCCTGCAGGCTCACATGCATGGAAAACTGCTGTCTCACACTGGCCAGACAGATAATGAGGTGGTTATTCTGATGGCTCCTATGACTGGCTATGAATTGTGCACATACCGAGACAAGGCTAACACATCAAGCGTCAGATGCTTTTCATGATCTTGTCCCCTTTGTTCTCCAGCCCCATAAAGTCCATCCATCTGCTGTGGCTTCCCTGCTAGGCTCTTTAGGGCAGGCACTTTCATTTACTGTATGGTACCTAGCAAAAGAGGGCCCTCATCTGACAGAGGCCTCAATGTAAAGGATTCCCATATTTTTGTAGGCTGTGCCTGATTTTGTGCTGTGATCAGACCTGATGAAGAATGCCTTGCATTAAAGCCTTGTCTAAATGTATTCCAACTACCTAGCTGGTCCTATAAAAGATATAACCCCAAAACATTCTTGCCTTTCACACATAGCACTCACCTTTAGTTCAGAAACCAGCTGCTAGAAATTGGGGTATGCATTATAAGTGAGAAAATGTGGTGATAGCAGTTGTCTGCAGGGGGAAAGCAAAAGTAGCACTGCATGTCCTTCATGGGGGGCAGTACAATGAACATGCTGGGCTCCCTGGCTGCTGCTGCTCAGCCACTTACTGCTACTTACCAGCACTTTCAAGGAAAGATTTTTTCTCCTTTATTCTGTCTGTCAGAAACAACGTGCATAACCTATTCAGGGGCATGCTATGCAGGAGAAATTATACTAACAATATAAGCAAGAGATGAGGATAGTAAAGTGAATATGAAAGCCAGAGCATGATGTTGTATGTATATATGGACGTGGCCCCCATGCACTGGGTGATCTCAATGTGTGACTTACTGTGCTCCTCAGACCTGAGAAGTGGGAACTGCTGTTTCTCTTCAATGTTGTGACTGTTTAATAAGTGAATAGCAACAGGGGTGAGGGCAAATGCAAAAATAATGCTTTGACTGGAAACCTGCTGAACGGGAAATGTCAGACTCCCACTTTACAGGAAAGCTGGTATCTGGAAGGAAAGCACTTCCCCGTATTGGAAAAGGATTAAACAAAACCATGCAAAGGTATTTTCAGCACAGAATGAGAGTTTCCACTGGGGGAGTGAGTGTGCAACAGTTATTGTGCTTGAATGTGCACCCCCTGGCTTACTTTGCACTTGCTTCCCCATGTGGACAAGCCTGAAGTCATTAAAACTGCACCTAGGGCTTAGAAAAGAAAGTTTTTAAAGAAAAATATCTTCTCTCTGAAAAATGTCACTTCCCCATAAGACCTGTCAGCTCCAAGCAATCTCGTAGCCTAGGGGCTCAGACTGGGCACCTCTCCCTGGCACCCACTCAAGGTAAAATTCTCCAGACACACCAACGCAAAGTCACCGACTGTGGTGGGGTCACAACTAGTGTGGCTAAGAGGAGGATACAAGAAGCCTCCAGTTCACAAGGTCCTGCAGCACATTGGCGAAGTGCATGTCACAGCACCCCTTAGTGGCTGGCCCACTACAAGATAACAGCCTACTAGTGCTGCCAGTTAATGGCAATATACTCCCTTGGCTTAAGTAGTAGGTCCACATTGACAATGCTAGGGTCAAACCCTGCCATGACCCATGAAGTAGGTCAACACAGGCAGCAGGCAACAAGGGCATGCCTGTAGCCTAATTTTAAGTGGGAGCAAGCATTCCTGCTTTCATGGAAATAGGCTTTTCTCTGGAGCTGTAGGGAACAGGACTAGGAGCAAGGACCTCAAGATGAAGCAGAGGAAATTGAGGTTGGAAATGAGGAGAAGCTTTCCGCCTAGAAGGGTGATCAACCACTGGAACAGGCTTGAGCAGGGTGCTAGATTAGATGACCTCATGAGGTCTCTTTTAGCCCTATTTCCCCGTGATCCTATGATCTAAGGTGGTGAGGGTCAAGCACCTCTAAAAAGCACCCCATGCCTCTGACTGTACCTGGGGGAGATGTGAGACTTCTGGCAGATGGATCCCAAGTCTAGCATTACAGACTCACAGAAGTTTAGGGCTGGAAGGGACCTTGTGAGGTCATCAGGTCCAGCCCCCCTGCTCTGGGCAGGAAAGCCTGCTGGGGGCAAATAACTCTAGAAAAGTGTGCGTCCAGTCTCCTTCTGAAGATCTCCTGCACCATGCCTGCTGGGAGTCTATTCCACAGTCTGGCCACACGAACTATGAAGAAGTTTTCCTTATATCCAATCTGAAACCTTCTTCCAGGGGTTTATGACTGTTGCTCCTGCACTTTGGTGAATAGATGTTCGCCTAGCCCCTGATGCTCCCCCCAATATATTTGTAAGCTGCCACCAAATCCCCCCAAAGTCTTCTCTTTTCTAGGCTGATCAGTCCCATATCTGTCAGCCTTTCCTCGTATGGCTTGTTCTTTGGGCCTCTAATTGTACGAGTGGCTCTTCTCCGGACTCTCTCAAGCTTCTCCACATCCTTCTTGAAGCGCGGCTCCTTTCCTTTCCACTCCACTCAGAAGCAGAGCAGAAGCTGTGTGGTGTTGCTGGAGTTTTTGTGGGCTTTCTGACATTACATCATGTTTCTTTCATGCAGGAAATGCTCAAAGGCACAAAATGATCTGTCTACCCTAGTAATATGTGGTTTACCAAACCATAATGGAGGATGCCACCCCATAAATATATCCTGGGGCTGGAAAGAGAAAACAATTCTCGTTCCTACCTTTAAAAGAGGTCACTACAGCGTTCTGCAACACAGCCATTGCTTTTTACAGTGCTTACTGGGTTTTGTTTGGTGATTTTTTTTTTGGACAAGCTAAAATTAAAGTAATAAAAAAAAAAAGCCTTGGTTCAGGAATCAAATCATCTGTGACATAAACAAGAACAGCAGCGATAAGTGTTGAATTCATTACAGTGGAAAATATCTTAAATTTGGACTAACACATAGAGAGACTGAGTCAGAGGGAGGTGAAGGGAATCAATGGAGGAAACGGGCATGTACATAGTTTTCAGTGGGTAATTTGTCTGGTGTCTTGACATCCCACAGCCATACGCTCTGAAATCTGATAGGGGCTTTTGCTCTGACTCATTGATGAAAGGGGCTCATGTGTGAGGGAGAAAAATCTATATGGCAACCAAAAGAGCAGAACAATTTGAGAGACAAAAACTGGTCATATCAAAATGTCAGTAGTGGCTGGAAAATGACTCATTTTATCCAAGGGGACATTGAGCTCAGTCTCAAGCCACATGAGGATCATGGGCAAAACTAACCCAGTTTTAGTGAAGCATGTGCCTGGCTGAGCCATCTGCACAGGATCTCAGCTGCAGGGCCAGCAAGGCATGGGCTAATTTGTGGCTTCTTGAGCTGGAGGCCGCAGTGGCTGGGGGAGGGCTGGGTAGCAGTGGGAGGGAGTCATGATCGTTCTGCCCCTCTGCCCTGGGAAGGATGAAAGTCCAGTAAGGTGAAATGAAGAGAAAGTCAACAGGGAGTCATTATTTACTCTCTCTCTCTCTCACCAGATAAGAACTAGGGGTCATGACATAAAACTGGGGGGTCGTGAGGTTCAAGCAAACAAGGAGTTCTTCACACCAAGCATGGGACTCGTTGCCACCAGGTGTGATGGGAGCTGACCCTTTAGCCAGTTTCAAAAGGGGACTGGACACATTCTTGGGGGAAAGGGGCATCAGTCACTGTTGAGAACAGCAGGCCTTTGAATCAGGTTTCCTAGTCCTTAAATGCTGGAGGCTGCAAGTGAGAGAGGAGCAGTGGGGAAAACCTTGGTCAGACCCAGCTGACTCCCTTTCAGCACCTACTCTCTGCTCTGTGACAGGCCTTCGCTATGTCATTCTGAGACACGAGGCAGAGCCCACCAGGTAGAGCTGTAACCCCCTCCCCGGTGATGGGGGTCACTAAGGGCATATCACTGATTGCTTGGTACTGCAATAAGACAAAACAGGGATAAGAGTAAAGGTCATAGGCTCCAAACAAGTGCACCGAGTGGGGGGGGACAGTGAGCAGAGCACACCAGACCATGCCCGCTAGCTCTTGAATGAGTCCACACAGCCAATAAGCACTGACCAGTGACACTCTACCAGGACACTCGAATGGATGAGTGACAGGAAAATGGCCCTACAGTCCTCGGTCGTCCTCATGGCCTGTCCTCCTGGCCAGGGTCTTCCTTCCTGGTTAGGAAGATGGCAAGCTTGGCCAGGGCCAGAAGGAGGTTGGCCAAGAGGTCCTAGGACTTGGTAGGGCTGCACACATTAGGCTTGTCTACATGAGACTCTTAAAGCACAGGAGACTAAGTCCATGGCGCACCAGCATATCAGCACATCATGGCAAAACCCCTGCTAATGCACTGTTGCACCACAGAAGTAGTCTACTGTGCATTAAGCATTGCAAAAAGACTGTGTGCCATTGCACCTGCTGCTGCACATTCATGTAGTGCAGGGGCGGGCAATTATATTGGGCAGAGGGCCGCATACTGAGTTTTGGCAAGCCATCGAGGGCCGCATGACAGGCAGCCCAGGGCAGATAAATATTCATTTTCTACATTTTTTAGGGGTCCCACAGGCCGGATAGAATGGCCTGGCGGGCCACATCTGGCCCCGGGGCTGCATTTTGCCCAGCCCTGCTGTAATGCCTCATCTGAGAGGTACTAAACTTCAAGTGCAGCAGCAGGGGCACACGAGCGCACATGTAGACGCACCCGCTGCGGCTCAGTCAAGCCGGGAACCTGTTGCCACCAGACACAGAGTTCAGCCGGATGCAGCCTAGGGATCGGGGTACGGGCCTGGAGGGAAGGGGCCCCGGGCACTATTGAGCACGGCAGTGCGGGGCACCAGGGCTGGGGGCTGCAAGTGCGGGTCCTTCTCCCTTTCAGCCTCGGCTCTCTACCCCGGGCGGGGCGGGGCGGGGGATACGGGGCTACGAGCCCAGCAGTGGCAGCTTTTTGTTCCGATGAACCGGGGGGGCTGGGGCACGGCGGGGA
>NW_017728991.1:15307983-15320391 GCF_001723915.1 Gavialis gangeticus
CCCCCCCCCCCGAGATGAGCCATGCTGAGTGAGCCGCCTGAAGCGTGGGACAAGATCCACCCCTTGGGGGCCAGCCCCAGCCCCCCGGCGTTTGGACGGGAGGACTCAGCTCTGCCCCGGGGTGGGGGGACGGAGCAGGTGCGGCTCAGCTGGGAGCAGCAGCCAAGTCCCCGCTTCCCTGTTCTCCCCACTGGGCCGTGGCAGGGCGTCAGACCCGTGGGCAGACCCGGGCTTTTGTGGATGGGGGTGTGAGAGCAGTGATGGGCACTGCAGCGGTGACTGCACCCCTGCTCCTAGCTCTCCACCCCCACTGGGGCAGGCAGATTGTGGTATGGGAGCAGGAGATGGGGACTTTTTAAGGCCACAAAGCAGGTAAGGATCCCCTCCCACTGTCCCTTTCTGCACCCTCTTCCTTCCCCTCCATGCCCAATGGCAAATCCCCTCCCCTCCATTCCCTGTGTCCCCCGCTCACCATTGCCACTAACCCAGTTATTGCCACTTGACCCAGGAGTGGGGAAAGCTCCAGAGTCACTCCTGCCCTGCTCCAGGCAGGCTGTGTAGGGAGCTGGGCTTGGCTGGGGACAGCAGCAGCTGTAACAGGTGCATTCCCCATCCCTGGGCTGGCAGGGCACACCCAGAGGGCCTGGGTAGGGAGGGGGAACCCACCTACTGCTACTGCTGTTGCAGCTGTCCCTGGCTGCACCAGAGCCTGGCTCTGGAGCTCCCCATGCCTGTGGGTCAGCCAGGGACAGTGGCAGTGGCAGGCACAGGAGAGGCGGACATGCCCCTGAGCATGGAGAAGTAGGGGATGGTCTTACCTGTTTTTCGGACTTAGAAAAGTCCCTAACTGCTGCTTTTGTGGCACTGTCCAAAAGGGAGGTGTGACCATGTCACCGCACACCCCCTGGATCTGCCCCTGGTTGTGCCTGTGCTTGGATGTCCGGTGTAAAGTGGTGAAATTCTATTCACTTCAGCAGGCCGACATGGTTTTATACCAGGATCTAAACCACAGACTTCAGTGGAGTCACAGCAGCTGATGATCTAGCTCATTACTTCAGAAGATGGGCTCCCATCACCTCTGTTCACAGAACTAGCTTTATTATTAAGCACCCAAAGATGACAAGGTTTAATATGTATTTAAGTGTATTTGTTCCAAAGAGACTGTTATCTCAGAGATAAAACTCTGTTGGCCAGGTCCTGCCATCTTGACTCAGACAAAACTCCCACTGGAGGAAATGAAAGCTTTGCCTGAGTCAGGATGACGGGCTGAGACTCAATGCCACTGGCAAGCACAGTCACAGCAAAACATGACAAATCTGTCACTCTTCAGGAATTCAAGGAGCTGTCTCAGGTCTGCAGAGTGCAGTTACCTGGGCTTTCAGAAAGCCCCAGTGATAAAGCTGAGATCCCTCCCACTCCAAGGGTCTCTACCCACTTGAACTACAAGAGACTCTTCTTTAGCAGGTAGCAGTAAAGGGTCTCTGATGCATGGCTAAACACATGTGGAGTCTGTCCTGCAGAGGGCAGTGGCACACAGGCACACACAGTTCCCTGCACCTTTTATTAGTGTAATATATCCTGACATTTAGGCTCCAGCCTGCATTGCACAGACATTAAGACCCCATGTCTGTCAGTAGCTAACTTTTCCCCTCTGTTTTACCCATCTGCAGTATGCTGTGCTCAAGCTGTCTGCCTGCTCTCTGCCCCAGGGCTGATTACTTTTCAGCAGCAAAGTGTCAAGTTCACAAAACACTGCAGGAGCCTTCAGGAAGAAAAGTGCTAAACTACTGGAATAAGTCATTCCCTTAAGCCATGGCGCTTACATAAACCTTGATATAAAGCTATTTGAGCTTGTAACAAACCCTACAAAATCACCATGTGCATTTCATTCAATTATACAACCAGGAAACTATATTATATTCAGACCTCCAGCCAAGAAAGTGTAATGCAATCCTCCCAGTTTCTGGATGCCAGGGATGGGAGCGGGTAATACTGGGAAGAAAACTCATGGTACTATTGTGCATCATCTTGGAGGAAAGGTGCCCATCTTTGGACTCCCTATCCCCAAACTCTGAGAAAAGGGGGAGAGGGGGCATCTGGATGGTCTGGGGATGTGTCGGCTTGATGAAGTCTGAGTAACAAACCACTCTTCTGTTCCTATGACAGAGTGTTACTTAAACAATAGACACGAGCGTAGGGCTTTTTCTGGGGATTAATAGCCAGCTGAGACAAACTGATACACTTCAGGCACAGCCAGGATGGGGACCATTTAAGCTCAATGGGTCATTAATCCCCTGCAAATGGTCTGTGCCAGGCTTATTCATATTATAAACTAACCACGGGGGAAAAATCACAGAGGCGTATGGATTTTTTTCCTCTGGGTGACACAGTTTTGCTTGGTTTGTACAGAGTGTTCCTGAAGGATTCATTTCTTAGATACCCTCCAGATAGATTCTCACCATCCTCTCTGGTTTATAATCAATAAACAGATGAAACTGGAAATACGAATGTGACTCCTTACCAAGCCTGGTGGTTTTACCTGTGGCATAAGATTTTTTTTTCTCATGGTTTTTCTCCTCTGTGTCTGACTAGCTGTTTTCTGACCCCCTCCGCAGATGCTTCAGCTAAGAAATACAGTCATTTTGTCTGGTTTTGTTTCTGGTTCAACCTTAGGCTTCCAAGCACAGATGCACTAGACTCATCATGTCCCATTTCTTAAGCCACTTAAGCAGGATGTTGCTAATGTAGCACCCGCCTGGTTCCCCATATTCTGTGCTCTGATACTGCTGGTGTAAATCAAGAGGCTGGCCAACTAAGTCAAAGTCCATTGACCCTGGTCAAATTACCCCAGATTTACTTTGCCATGACACAGCAAAATTGGACTGAAGTGTTTAACTGGCCAAAGGTGGCAAACACCTACCTGGCTAACCAACAAGTGTGACCAGGTCAGAGAGACTCAAAACTTTTTTGGAAACATGCTTGCTTGACAGAGTTTTTGCTGATTACTACCCCAGGCTCTCCCTTAAGCATTGCCCAAATTCGCTTCCTGCTCCGGTTCTGCAGGAACACACTGTTAAAGAAAGAGTGACTGAAGAGTGCTCCCAATTCAGATCAGTTTGAATCATCTGCAATTCAATCAGAATCACTGGCAGACAGGGCTTACGGGAGGGTAGGACTGTAGTGCATGTCATTTCAACAGGCATACAAATCACTGGCACAATGGCTTATGCTAAAAAAACCCATACGCCCTAGGAGAGAAATAATGAGATGTTTCAGATGGGGATGTTGGTCTGAAAAACCCTCTTCTCCTCTCACATGCAGCACATGGTACTTTTCCCCAGCCTGGCAGGCTCAGCAAATGTTAACTCTCATACAGGTTTTCACTCATATGATGAAAAATCAGATGGTAGTTGGCATGCTGTGTTAATGGCTCAGGAACTAAAACCTGGGGAAGTAACAAGTGGAAATGGCTTTGGTGGCCTAGGCCTAGTGCTAATGGATCCTTTTCCCTGTCACAATTCAAAACACAGCTACCAGTGTCTTTGGACCAAGATTTTCAGGAGTGAGTGGCTGAAACCGAGCTGTTCTGCCCAGATGTAGAGCCGTAAACAAGTGACCTGATTTTCAAAGATGCTGAGCACCAACAGCCCCTGTTGACTTCTCAGTACCCAGCACTTTTGGAAAAAACAGGTCTCTAATTTCACTGCCTAATTATGGGCCTCAGAGCCTAACTTTAGGGACTTGTTTTTGAAAACTCTGGCCTGAGAGCATTTAGAGACCTCCAAAAATCAGGTAGGTAAGAGATGAAGCACGTTGGTGTAGCTGGGATCGTACCATGGGTACAAATCAGGACGGAGGTCACTTGGCAGGGTTCATCAAGAGAGGATGGCGCTGCAACGTGGCGTGAATTTTAGCTGAGATTAAGCTGGAGTGCCAGGTTCACAGGCTGGAGCAGGAAGAGTTGTCAGTTATCCCTAAGTCTCCATATGGACAGTTTAGGAACTCCTATACATGCTTCTGAACTGCACCGCACAAGCAGGACCCATCTATGCAGTGATTCGAGTTGGTTGGGGTATGAAACATAGGTTATTAAGGTAGCACTCATTTGTTTGGTTTGTTTTATCAGTGGCAGAGAGGCCGGCCCCTTATACCAACGTGATCATGCCCAGCCTGTTCAGCATCATCTGCTTCCTGGGCATTGTTGGGAACCTCATTGTCATCTACACCATTGTCAAGAAGAAGAAGCTGAGGTGCAAACAGACCGTGCCTGACATCTTTATCTTCAACCTCTCCATCGTGGACCTGCTCTTCCTGCTGGGCATGCCCTTCCTCATCCACCAGCTCCTCGGCAATGGCTCCTGGTACTTTGGAGCTCCTCTGTGCACCATCATCACTGCTTTGGACACTAACAGTCAAATCACCAGCACCAACATCCTGATGGTAATGACCCTTGACCGTTACCTGGCAACTGTCTACCCTCTGAAATCCACCTATGTCCGAACGCCCTGTGTAGCAGCCTTAGTCATCTGTTTGGTGTGGCTCCTATCCTTCCTTACAATCATTCCCGTGTGGATGTACACGGGCCTGATGCCTCTGGACGATGGGACTGTCCGCTGTGCTCTCCTCCTTCCCAACCCCGAGACTGATATCTACTGGTTCACCCTCTACCAGTTCATGCTGGCCTTTGCCATCCCCTTGATTGTCATCTGTGTGGTTTATTTTAAGATCCTCCAGCACATGGCTACCACCGTGGTCCCCCTGCCCCAAAGGAGCCTCCAGGTACGTACCAAGAAAGTCACCCGCATGGCTGTTGCCATCTGCTCTGCCTTTTTCATTTGCTGGGCCCCCTTCTACATCCTGCAGCTCGTGCACCTGGGCATCGACACGCCTTCCATCGCCTTCTTCTATGCCTACAACTTTGCCATAAGTTTGGGCTATGCCAATAGCTGCCTCAACCCTTTCCTCTACATAGCCCTGAGTGAGACCTTCAAGCACCAGTTCATGGTGGCCATTCGTCCGGCCAAGGAGCAGGTCCGCAACAGCAGCTCCATCAACAACAACAGCACGACAGAGGCCAGCGTGTGCTTGAAGCTTGCACCCGAATCCACTCAGCAGACTCAGTTTCTGGAGGACTTTTCCCCACACTCACTGCCTGTGACAGTTGCTGTTCACTAGTAACCATGTGGTCACACCTCTGGAAGGTCTTGGCTTCTTTTCTGAGAATACCACAAAACACGGAGAAGCAGCAGTGTCTGGTGACACCAATGTCGGCACGCCTCCATTTCAGACACAATCAACCTTGTCCTCTCTCATTGTAGGGCTCTGCTCTCAGCTTACCTTAGATCTAAGAGCTACTGCATACTGCTGCTTAGCTTCACTGACAGGTATTAGGGACTCATTTCTATCTCATGCAAAACACTAGGCTCCCACCGTGGGAAGAAAGGGAGAGAGAGAAAACATAAAATGAGAGGCTGTTTCAGAAGGGCATTTGTTGGCACTGAAGTGTAAGCCCTATGCCAGCCATTAGCAAGGTGCATGCAAATGGTTTCTTCTTGCTCACCACTTTTTCTGGGCACAAGCCGATACAGATATTCTGCCTTTAAAACTGGAAGCTTTTAAAAAGAAGTATTTTAACAAGAAAAACTCTCTGTGAACTTTCTGAGACCTGTGCTGAAATACTAGAAGCAAGCAGAGTAGGTACTGCTCAGCACAGCAGCCTCCAAAGTGCCTGAGAACCAAACCCACAAATGTTAGGAAGGAAACGTCTGCAGTCGGCTGCCTTGCCAAGATCTGCTGGATTTTTGGCCAAGTCCCACCTGCTTCCAAAGAGTTGTTTTGCATGGACAGCCTACAAATATTCATGAGTTGGATGCTGGGGACCGTCAGAAACTGTCTGTATATATTTGTTCGCAAAATCAGGTCCTCTGGCAGGAACTGATTGTATCGCTTCAAGGGATTTCAGATAGTTCCTCAAAGCTGCTGCTCCTTATTTCAGATCTATTGATACTTGTGCCATTAAGCCTGTTTCCCTGCTAAGTCCTCCTGCTGCTCCATCTGTGCCCCTCTGTCTGCCCAGCCATCAGAGAACATTACCCAGGCAGCTTTTTAGGAGTTCCTCCAAAAAATAATGGGTGCGAACAGATACAGAGGACTGCAATGCAAGGTGATGGGAGAAGGTAGCTGTGAGGAAACAGCTGCCTTTGTGACTTCCTGAAAATAATACTACCAATTAAAACAAAAGGGTCTGCATCTTGCAAGCACAAAGACTTTGAGGTAACTCCACTTCTTAGAAGGACTGGTGAAGAGACGGTGTGGATCAGCTCACTGCTGGAGATTACACTGATGGACTGTGGAGTCTTCCTAGGAGACAGAATCAGGAATTCTTAAGTAGCTTGTTAAACAAGGAGAAGTTCACTGTTGTAGATTAACTGTATGTAAAAGTAGTGCTCAAACCACATGGCGTATGATGCATAGGAACTCATCCGCATGCTCAAAGCTCTCTACCAGGGGTGGGCAAAATGCGGCCCGCGGGCTGGATGCAACCTGCCAGCCCATTCTATCCAGCCCGTGGGGCCCCTAAAAAATTTAGAAAATTAATATTTATCTGCCCCTGGCTGCCTGTCATGCAGCCCTTGATGGTTTGCCAAAACTCAGTAAGTGGCCCTCCACCCAAAATAATTGCCCCCCCTGCTCTATGCTAATCCATGCAGCAACAACCCTTGGTGAAGGCACTTATACACACCCTGATACAGCTATATAGCTATATAGCACAGTGTCACCCATACAACCATAAACATTCCCTATACACCACACATGTTCACATTTTTAGAGGCATGTTTGTTTAATGTACACTACATGCATTAAACTACACATACACTCACCTACACTTGCACACACCTATACACTCCTACACATACCCAACTATTCCTCTACCTCAGTGTTTCTCAAATTAGCGTACACAATCAAATTCTAGGTGGCAAGTCATAGAAAAGCAGAAAGGGGAAAGGAGAAATAGGAGGGGAGAAAAAGAAAGAAAAGGAAAATTGAAGGACAGTGTGATTGGACTAAACATAAAGTGTTACATTTGTATTTATCCATAGGGGTACATACATAGCTGTACAATGAACTTAAAAAGCTGTATGCAACCTAAAGATTTTGAGAACCACTGATCTACCTCCATATACCACTGAAAGTGTACATACACCCCCCTGCCTGAGCTGTATTCGCTAGTACTGAGACAGAGGTCTCTGTCTCTGGAGGATAAATCCAGACCGGTGGATATGGAGACAGGTGAACAGTAATAGATGCTTTTTGACTGCATGACATTTTCAGCTCTCTCACCCAGATCCTGCCAGATTGGTCTTTGATCAATCACTTCCTTGAGGGTATAACAACAACAATTAGGTCAGGGCTAAGAAAATGTTCTCCTCGAGATGGATGCCAAGGTCCTGTCTCTTCCTCTAGCCCAGTAAGGAAGGCTTGTAATAAGTCTTTTGGTGGCCGGGGTTGTGTAGCTTGATTCAAATTCATTTTCTGAGGGGGATGAACCTGGAGCTCAATTATCAAACTGCTCTTTGCTTCCTGATTGTCAGGGGCTGGGGCTGGGGCTGTTGTGGAGGTAGGAGGCTGAGTCTGAGGCAGATATGGCCTGTCCCGTTCAATAGCCCTCCCTTTATTGAGACTGGATCTAGAGGATTCATGAAATCAAGTCACAAGTGGTTTCTTTTCCCAGTCTTGTTTCTAAAGTTAGAGGAGTCTGAGCTTCATCCCTGCCAGATCCGCTGCCAGGGCGGGAGTTGAAGGGTCACAAGTGTGTGGGCCCCAAGCAAACAGCTGAAACACATGCTAGAATTGGAAGAGCTATTAGATCCCCTTGTGCATCTCCATGGGATATAGGCCAGATTGAAACTGCTCCTGGCTGGCTGTGATTAGCAACGGGTACAGTCAGAATCTGACTGCAGCTATGTCCGTGCATCCAGAGATGGAGACTAGCAGCAGCAGTGAGTAGAAACAGTGGGTGGTACAAGTCAGAAAGACAGGGAATTCCCAGGACCTGGATAAGCAGAGTTGCTACATATGGGAACTCAGACAGTCACCCAGCTAAGGGATCTATTTGTGTGAATTAGGCTACACCTAAACGTTGCTTTTGTCCTGGGAGAAACCATTTTATTCCAGGACAAAGTGCAATAGGCCAGATGTCTATGTCTGTTGTCCCAGGACAAACCCTAAAAAGGTTCATGGGATAAGAAGTGCTAGCACTTTATCCAGGGACATCATGAAGTGCATCTGAACAGTTGTCCCGAGACTGCATCACTGAATCAATGGCAGAAAAAAACAGCAGTGCATTCAGCTGCTTGCTAAACCCTGCCTGGAAATGCGACGTATGTGCACACTGATCCCAGGACATTTCTGTTCTGGGATAAACACAGGCACAACTTGTCCTGGAACAAATACAATGTTTGCTCCTCGCCTTGCTGTAGAGACTCTCTCACCTGGCAGTGTCAGGTATTTTCCACGCCACTCTGGCCATACAGCACAGACCTCTCAAAGGACAAAGACAGACAAGTTTCAAATTTAAAATCTTTCTCCAGCGTTCCCAGTCTACATCGCAATCGTGCATATGTGCATAGTTGTCTGCCTGTCTGTCTATCTGCGAAGCCTTGAGCTGGAAGTGTCAGTGGGTTGTGGGAGCTGCAGGCTTCCTGTGTGCTTCATGCTGCTGGTATCTGGCTCTCTGAGAGTGCTACATTGAAGATGTTGTCCCATGTACAATAAAGGTGTTTGTGCTTGAGCTGGCTTGGTCCAGGGCAGAGTGACTCAGAGTCTGATATGGGTCAGCAAGCGCCGCGCTGGTAAACAGTCTTGGACAGTCCCTCGTGAGCTGGCCGATGAGTCAAGGAGCTTTTAGTGGCAGCACTGTGAAGGGCTGGATGTGTTTGTGGGGGGAGACCCCTTTTCCAGGGTAGAATCTGATTGTGGCTGTCGGTGGAAAGGATTTTCCAGTACACTTTGGTGACATCCATTCTTCTCTCCTCTGCCCCGTCTGGTCTCCACTCCTATAGACCCAGTCCTGCAAGGTCCAGTGCACTGCCTGAGACTTCCTGAGCAACTCCCCAGATCCCACTGAATCACTGTATTTCCAGGATTAGACCTCTAGCTCTTGCCTGCATTAGGGCAAAGCCAAACTGGATACAGCAACAGCAGCAGTGAGCAGGCCTTGTACCCTAAATGGGCTTCCAACATGGTTTGACCAGCTATTGCGAGGAGGGCCAGAGTTTCAGGGGCTTCCCTGCGCTCTTGAACCTAAGGAGAAATACGTGGCCCCCAAGACTGGCACTAAGGGTGAGATATCCGCAGTTCCCAAATTTCTCCTCTGCCAGTTTCCATTACATTTATTCTTGGCTCAGACATTCCAACTGTTGGCTCCAGGGTCTGGCTCCTGAGAGTGCAGAAACCAGCCCAAAACTGTCCTGGGAAAGGTCTACATCCCAGAAAGCCGTGGTCTTTCTCCTTTGTCTCTTGGCCGTGTCACTTCAAGAGCAGCCACCACCAATTAAATACACCTGTGGTGATTTCCCTTGTGGAGAAAGCTGCTATGCTCGCAAAGCCGGGCCCAATTAGGGGCTTGGCAAGTGAGGTTCCTGGATAGCACTGAAAAGAAGTGACAAGGAAGGAGTCCTGGCATCTTCATTTACTTACAGGCCTTTGCTGCTTTCATTCCAGAGCCTGAGCGTCCATAGCAACAGCAGCAAAAACCGCTCAGAAAGAGGAGATGTGGCTGCTGGACTCCCAGAGTCCCAGGCTGAAGGCATCACTCTCTCAAGGAGCTTATTGTATAGCCACTGAAATGGCCAGAGTCTCATGGGAACAGTGTGGCTGTAACCCTCCTCCCTCCTCTTAACAACCATTTCATCTGAAGTGACAGGGGAGGAAGGCAATCTGTCCTGCAGCAGGCTCTGCTGGGGAGAGGGGAGGAAGGGAGTGAAGGGTGGATGGGATATAGAGGCAGAGAAGAAAATTGAGAAAAAGGGCAAGAGAGAGAAAAGAAAAGGGGGGAAAAACCAAAATAACAAGTGCATGAACATAGGAGAGATGGAGGAGAATGAAACCATGTTCAGCTCCCCAGCTGGGATCTTCCCACCATGCCCCAAAAGGCCTGGGATAGGAGAAGCTGCACACCCAGCTAAGAGAAGATGCTACCCACAGCCCAGCCGTGCCATTATAAGCATGCTACAACTCCAGAGTGCATCTACCAAGGGGAACCAGTGCTACATCTGACAAAATCTAGCAGGGAAGCAGATTTTCCTGCCTTCCCAGACTCTCTAATCAGGCAGGATGCATTAGGGATTGGGATGACCGCATTGTCTTACGGGCATGCAGGGCTTTGCTTTGCGTTTCAATTCAGCAGCTCTGCACGGTAACCAGAGATGGCTTCAAGTCAGAACATGGGGGGCCACCAGCACTCAGCCACAATGAAGTCCTGAGGGGTTCCAACGCAGGGACTAGGTTAGTCTCATATGGTAAGCTCTGCTAGAGGAATCATGAAAACAGTACCCTCCTAGACCCCTATTTTGTACCTTCTCTCAAGGTGGAAGGAGTTAAGCGCCACGATCATGGGTGGAATTGATGCTGCAGTTCTGCTTCTGGGCGATTCATCCCTTCTGCCCACTCCGGAGGGAACTGCTGCACACCTCCTAAAGGATGCAAGGCAATTCCCTTCCAGAGGAAGCACTGGCCACTAGTTTCCAATCTCTCTGGCAGAGGATCTTGGTCTAGTCTAGCCAGCTCATACCAGCCATCTCCTGACTCTCCAAGACACCAGTGGATGGCTGCCTGATCCTTCCATGACCAAGACCAGAAAAAAACCTCTCTGGGGGAAATCCAGCAACTCAGTGACACCTGCATGTTACCTAAGTGGTATATAATACATTCCCAAGCCTTCCCAAGTCTGTCTGACAATACTCAGCCTAGCTAACTTCAGGCATCACATCCATTTTTCCCATCGCAAAGCCAGCTTTGTTAACTCAGTTAATGTATCAATGTTCTAACCAGCCTCTGCATTTATCCCTTTGTGTTTTCTGCACTTGCCATTTATAGACAAAGCCCTGAGAAAGAGGACCATTTACTGATTGCAGAGTCTAAGTGGAAAGTGCAGTGGGAAAGAAAGCACTTGGCCATTCATACAGGGATACATGTAAACCATTGGGGCACACACACAGATGAGCTCTGAGCAGAGCACAGAGGTGCTGTGAAAGCGCACGCACACCATTAAGCCCCTTCAGTTCTGGCTCTTACAAGCCCATTACCGATGTGTTCCAGAGGTGAACTGAATCTGCCTAAACAGCCGGAGATGAGAGGGACCGAGAAAGATTAGCAAGCTGCCATAATGCCCTAATAGAGTTTCCTTCCCCTTCTCTTGCAACATTTCTCCATCTGCTCTGGGCTTTTGTTACTCAGCCCTTTCCCCTTCCCTCTCCTCATCTTTCTCAATCTCAGTGTTGTGTTCGAAGGCATGGATTATGGCCTCCTTCCTGATAAACTGACACAGGGCAGTAGAGTCTCAAATACCCTACTGTTCTGATCAGCCATGAACCTCTCTCCTGATGACCCTCTTTCTATGGTGTTCTTCAAGGGTTTGATCTTGGCTCCTGCCATCTCTCTTGCCCCCCTTAGTAATTCTTTTTCTTTCCCCTTGGGTATCACACCTGTCCAGACAATAATTTCCCTTTAAACTCCATTCACCCTTTTGTTCCGATGCTCCCTGGTTCATAGAATCATAAACCCATAGAAAATTAGGGTTGGAAGGGACCTCAGGAGGTCAACTAGGCCAACCCCCTGCTCAAAGCCTCCTCAGTGCCTAGCTGGGCCATAACCTCTGGCACCTCAAAACCACTTAGTAAGAAAAGTGCTCTCAGTCAAAACTCTGCCACTTCTCTCTCTTCCTGGGCTCATTTTTTTTCTCTTTATTCTATTGCGAATGCAGGCATCTGTTTGCTTTCTATGGACATGGATGTACGTGAGTTTTTATTCACAGAAGGCTAAAGGGGCAAATGTATGCTGTTGCATGAGAATTCAGGCCAGAGAGCTGCATTTGCACTGAGAAGAATTAGCAAGACTTCCTGTGATGGTTTAACTCTTGTAACAACACTGAGGCTAGCAATGGTGGGAGAGCCTAAGTAGTAGTTAATTAGGACCTTAGTCTTTATCATTATCCTGTTTATAGTTTTATAGTTTCATAGTTTCTAGGGTCGGAAGGGACCTGAGCAGATCATCTAGTCCGACCCCCTGCCATGGCAGGAAGAGCACTGGGGTCAAACGACCCCAGTAAGGTGGTCATCCAACCTCCTCTTAAAAACCCCCAGGGTGGGAGCCTGCACCACCTCACATGGAAGCTGGTTCCAGACCCTA
>NW_017728991.1:15325391-15341549 GCF_001723915.1 Gavialis gangeticus
CAGCCTGTATGTATGGTGCCGATTGTTCCTCCCCAGGTGCATCACCTTACACTTGTCTGTGTTAAACCCCATCCTATTCTCCTCTGCCCATCCTTGTAACCTATCTAGGTCCAACTGTAGCCTGTTGCTCCCCTCTATTTAGACAAGACAAATCTTAAGAATATCAGATGTGCCATACTGGGTCAGACTAATTGTCTGCCTAGCCCACTATCCTTCTCTGACAGTGGCAGAAGTGGATGCTATACAGGGAGAGCATCAAACTGGGTATCTCTAGAGTGATTTATCTCCTGTTCGATGCCCTCCCTGCAATCCACCATTTATTGGGTTAGAGATGTCAGAGGAAACATCTGCAACCATTCTATTCAATAGCTATTAATAGATCTATCAACCATAAATTTATCCAGCCCCTTTTTGAACTTGGCTATGCTACCTGCCTCCACCACCTCCTGTGGCAGTGAATTCCACAAGTTAATTACACGCTGCATAAAAAAAGTACTTGATAACAGAGATAAATATGCCTGGGACTGATCTGGTCATTCCCCATTCACCAGAGCCAGTAAAGTAATGGGAGATGTCTTCAAATTTCCAGCTCAAAGTGGGCTGGAAAGTCTAGGTAGGCACACTGAAAGTTCATTTTGGCTTTGGGAGCCATGCTGCTTGGTGGCCAATCCCACAGCACAGTGAGCAAACAGGAGATGCTGGAAGCAGACACCAAGGTGGTGTTAGTTAGCACCTCAGAGGTTGAAACACATTCCCATCAACCACTCATCAAATAACTTTAAATTATAAGCACTTTATAAAAAAAAAAACAGGAACTGAATCAGGGATTCAGTACATGCCCCTTTCCCAAGGACTGCACCATTGCTTGAGCCCTCTATGCAACAGAGACAGAGAGCTGCAGCTGCTGTTCAGACCAAATCCAGATGTTTGCAGCTGCTTGTATATACATGGAGGTAGAGATGCTAATTGTTACTTCACTGTGGCCCCAGGAGTGGAGGCAAAATATGCCTAATTCAGCTTTGCGCGTTACCATGTGCTGGTAAACTGATGCATTTCATTCACCGCACAGTCACCCATGGGGCTAGAGTCACCAGGCAAGAGCATCTGAGTCCTCAGAGAGACTCTCCCTGTTCCTCTACTCCCTGCAGGCTGCTCATGCCAATCCTGCTGGCTGACATGAGGCTATACCAGGAGCCTCCTCTGCCTCATTTGACTTACATTCTCTGAGCTTGACTGACAAAATAACCAACAAAGATTAAGTTATTTCTAAACAGCTTCTCCAGCTGCTTTATTCCTTGCAGCCAAGGTGTGTGGGAGGGAGCTCTTTGTGGGAAAGACATGCTAGGGAGGATTTGATAGTGCATGTGGCAACAAAGCCTGGAGATATTACTTGCAATAGTGAGGCAGATGGCAGAGTAGATTTGCACCTTACAGACTAACTAAAGTGTGTGTGTGTGTGTGTGTGTGTGTGTGTGTAAACTGACACAGGACAGCTATATCTATAGCACAGGGTTTCATGTGCCCAAGCACAAAATAATTAGAAAACCAAATAAAAGGGATAGTTGACTGCAACCTCCAACCCCTTCTACTGTTGGACACCTTCCCCTTATATGTAGACTTTTCTGTGCTGTTCCTTTCCCTCCTGCTGTTGGTGGGTCTGACCTGATCCTCTAACGTAATGGATCTGTTAACTGAAGACAGCAAATAAAGTGTATCTCCAGCTGAGAAGCCCAGACTAAAATCCTGATCCTTCCCCAGTAACCGTCAGCACTGGAGCTAAAGGATACCCCCCACCCTCTACCTGGCAGGTTTGGCCAGTCCCTTGATCGACCTGTTCTCTCTCTCAGGCAGTAGTGCTCTGCTCACACACACAACGAGTGTGGTATTAGGGCACCCACACTGAGGCAGGCCCCATTTTTTGCAAGAGACTCAGGTCCTCACCACTGGTGGTCATTAAAGACTCCACAGCAGGTTCTTAGGGGATTATAGAGCCTCAGCATCCCGACCAAGCTCCGTTTGGGACACTTCTCCCACCTCTCTCTCTGGGGTGCTAATTTTTGTCTGGCACCATGTTTCTACCAATGTAAACCCAAAGGAGTCACTCCTGATTGACCCTAGGGGAGATGGAGCAGAATCTCTACTTTTGATCCTAAAGGGCTGTGCTGCGCTCCTCTAAACTGATCGCTGCAACCTCCCTCTTCTAAGGTGACCGCATTTCAGCAGTGGGAAAAGCCATCCCTGTGGATACAGGAAGATTTACAGTATAATGCCCATTAGGCTTTGCAGGGAGGACAAAGACAGTAGCAAGGTCTCCAGGGTTGTCAGCTTGGTACCTTTCACTAGCACTAAATGTGATTAGCTCGGACTGCAGACAGTGTTGGAGCTCTGCCAGCACTCGCTGTGGCCAAAGCTTTGTGAGATCCTTCCTATGAAGTGAGGTCAGACTAAATCAGCATCACCCTGCCCAGGCATGGCAGCTGAATAATTCAAATGCTGCTAGGAGTTTAGGGCTCAGGCCTGCACGTCTGTATTCCCACAATTAGTCCCACTGAAGTAACCCAGGTGATGCCAGTATCAATCTGGAATAACTCCAGGGAAGTTTGTGAATTTCTGTTAGTGTTACAGAGAGTGGATTTTACCCTGGTGGGACTCAATGCATTATTAAGTGCTACTCAGAGAAGTGAGAGTTGGCAGGATTGAGCAGCTGATGTGTTGTGACCATGGCTCACTATACCTGCTTCTGCTGCATCCTCGCAGTGCCTCTTTTCATGCACGGAGACTGCAAACTTTTTGGTGCAATGACCATCTGTAGACTGCTGGCTTGATCCTCAGTCTAAGAAGTAGTGACGTACCTTCCCCTACCTGAGCTCGGTTTGGGCCATGAACTTTATTTCTTCGACATAAAACGAACGGAGAACATCAGTTATCCTAGGACATCACTGCTTTGCCTAATATATGACAGCTGCAAAGGGTTTTGAAAGAAGCTTTTTTGGAAAGAAACTTTAGAAAGAAGTTCTTGCCCTGAACCTGTATCTATCACCTCTGGGTCCATTGACATATTCCAAATTCAGTTTGATGAGCTCTGCTTTGTTGTGTTATTCTTTAAGGTTTATGTTATGCAGTGTTGGAAAGATATGTGAAGATTTTGATTGCTAGGTTTGCATGAAGTATTTGGCAGGAGTTTTTAAAGGTGAGTTGAGGGTGAGGCTATTATAGACTATATACTCTCAAGGACTATTTAGTTAAAAAGCAAATACCCAGAAGCAACTTTTCTCAACAGTCAGGCTCCTCCCCCTCATTAAGGAATGTGAAGATATTCTTTTTCTTGGATCTTAAAGAGAAATAGTGTACATCATCTGGTCTGGCAAAGCCACAAAGACATGAGACAAGGGCCTCCTTTGTTCTCTTCCTCTATTCACAAAGCTCACACAAAGCAATCTAAGATATTCAGACTCAAAAAATGATTTCTTTTACAGATACTCTAGCAGTTTGAATGCAACTTTAAGGAGAACAGTAGGTTTGGGAAGTGAGTTTGTACAAAACCTTTCTTTTATTCCTTAAATATGTAACAATGGTATAAGCCTGGAGATACTTATTTACAAATATTTTGTTTGTCAATGCAATTTTCTTCTATTAATATGCTTTTGAAGCATAACTAGAGTAAGGCCACTTAATATTAGCTCTGGTTACTAAAAGTAAGAGGCTATTTAAGTATAGAAGGTATATATCAATTGAGGAATTAGTTAACCCTTTCGAAGTGCATCAGCAAATTTCTTTGCAACCCCAGAGACAGGACTTCTCTGCCAAATAATTCTTGGGAGGACTCAGCACCTTCATAGATGATATTTAGACCAACAAATCTCTCTCAGCTTTTTGGAAGTTTTTTTTCAAAGAATTAGTTTCAAACTAAATGAATTTTTATACATTTGACATATTTGAGAACAAGAATTACACTCCTATTAAATCTTCAGAGGCCAGAAAGAATATAAGAAAATGGGCTGAAAATAAGAAAAAGTGAAAAGTCAATCAATTCAAAATAAGAAAAAGTAAAAATTCAATTTTAAAGCTATTTTAAGCTTCCCTTCCCTAAAAGTTCTTATCTTGTTGCATATGCATTAACAAAGTTCATATTCATGAGCTGAAGATGCTATCAAGAACATAAATAGAGGTGCCAAGCCAATGGAAGGGTGACAGCAGGTATTAATTACATTCAGATAAGCCATAAAGGAGTCATATCAAGGAAGGGAGAAGGCTAAAAGTCTCTTTGAATGAAGCAAGCAGCAGACACCTTGCTCCCATCTCTCAACTTCAAGTGCACACCTGCCTCAACCTTTTTATCTTATCCTTTTCAAGCAAACAAACAATCTACCCACCGTTCAGTAAAGGACCTGCTGGTACAGCACCAGTTCAGCAACATAATGACATCAAAAAGACATTAATACGAAGGATGAGAGAAAATTTGCCAGAGTACTACTATAGAATTAGATGCAATTTTAACGGGATATTGCAATGCTAATATAATTTAAGATCAGTAACAGCTTCTCATGTTAAACACCAAAAGGTTTAGGGCTATCTGTTCGTGGAGAGTAGCTACACTTGATCTAAGATGACAAGAGGCTGAGAAGCAATGGTAAACAGAAAAATAATGGATTTAAATTGGATTGCAGATTTCTTTAACCACTAATCTGACCAATCTCAACGCAGCTTCTCTGATGGTGTCTTTGAAACTTGAATACATTCCTTAGTTTCAGAAGAATTAGTTAAACTAGCCCAGCATTGCCCATTTATATTTAGGTTCTTTAAAATAACCTAAAAGGACCCACCTACCCTAAAACAGAATGCCTTTGGCCAGCTATGAAATGTCTCGGTTGTCTGCAAGATGCTAAACCTCGACTCAGTATTCGTTTTTAAACAATACGCTTTAGCTTTGCCTGACTTAGGGAAAAGCACTCCACCAGAAGCTGGACCACCCTCAAGGGTATGAACTGCTTAAAAGCCCTTGACATTAATCCTGGTACGCCCGAAGGCGGGGCAAAGTACATGCGGCTGAAATAATCACATTTCTAAATGGTCATTAGGAGACATGGTTAGGATTCAGCCTACCATGTCTTGTTTCTCTTGAATATACACTTTAAGTAAATTTGCTCGGCACTTAACTCCAAACGCGCCACCTCTAATGCAGCAGTCTACAGAGCACTTGCCCAAAGTCATCCCCAGACTCGTGCTCACCCCACCAGCTTCCTACCACAGCCCCTCTGCTCTTGTTAGCAATTTTCTAGTCCATCTACAGATCATTTTCCCAGAGTCCTCCTTCTCCAGGGTCTATATTATAACCTAGGATCTCCTACTATCGTCTCCCTGAAACTGTTCCACTTGCTACTTTTACAATCCCCTGGTTCCTTAGGTGGGAGTAGCCAATACATCCGAGGGGAGCCAAGGGTACCTCTCCTCCTAAAGCACCAGACATCCAGTGACACCAGCTTTTTGACAGATAATTATGCAATGCCTGACTTGGTCTGTTGAACTCTGCTGCAAGGAGTGTGATGTTGTAAGGAAACGGAAAGTGAAGCATCACGGGAACAAAATGTTACATTTGGAAGTAAAGTGAATGTTGGGGTTTTTTTCTCCTTTCTCTCTTATTTCACTCAAAACATTTCCCCCTACAACAGATGCAATTAAAAAAAACAACCCAACAAGGTATAAACACTTGCTCCTGGGCTGAGGCCCCGTGCCAAGCCATGGCTCAGAGCCAGCATTGACACATCTACTCTAGGTGCAAGAACGCAAACACTAACAGCTGCATAATAAGGTGTCCATTTGCTGGAATTAATATGCAGTCCTTCTGCGGCACTGGAAACATCAATTGTTCTCTGCGAAATAAATTACACGTTCTTCTTGTGGGATTTTAATGATACCTCCTCCTTCCCCTGTGCACTCAAACTCAGGGAAAAAAAAAAGAAGAAAAAAAACAGTCAGGCATTTCCCAGTAAACTGTGCATCACAATGTCCCAATCAGGGTAATTAGGATGTCTTCTCTGTGCTCAGGGAGGCTTTACCCAGCAAAGCCAACCTGCCATTCCTTATGTCCTTATAACATAGTTAATTAATGATGATGCTTGTTTTTTCTGAGAAAAGCAAAAGAGAAGAGACCAGTGTTGCTTTCCCAGGGGAAGGAGGGAGCTGAGCAGATCTGGGAGACGTGCATTTGCTGGTCAGGCCTTGGGGTCTGTTTGAGGGCATCTGGGGACAATCCACCGTGGGATACAGGATGGGAAAACCAGACCTGGGAAGTCATCAGGTTCCTTGAGGGACTTAGTTACATCTCAGTGCCCCGAGCTCGCTGCTGTCTGTCCAAAGGTACGTGCTCTAGAGACCCACTCTAGTTTGTTCCCTCCTGCAGACTCCTGTCTTTAGTAATGCAAGCCAGGTCCCTGTCCCTCCTTCCCTTTGCCGCTCATCCTTAACAAGTGCAGGTATAGACATGTACCTGAATGACCAGAGGGGCTGCACAGAGAAATAAAAGGGAGTCCCGGATTGCATGGTGGTGCTGTGCATCTCAGACAAGAGAATACAAAGGGGGTTTCTTAAGCCTGATGAGCACAAACACACCAGTTGTCTCTAGCTCCCAGATTGCCCTACACAGTCCATGCTGCCTAATTTTTTCCACACAGGGTATCGCTAAGCCTGGCCTAAAGCAGCATCCACATTATTTACTTGTAGTGTAGTAGTTTCTACAGGTCTCCAAGCCAGGCACAAGACGGGGCTTGGAGGGTATGCAGACAGCTTATGGAGAGGAGAGGCTGAGTCAAAACTCTGGTAAGGTCCTGACAGAGGAGCTGCTTTCTAAATGGAGAAGTGAAGACTTTTTCATACCGCTCATAAATTGTTACCCCTGCATCTCCACAGGAAATGTCAATGGGAGAATAACAAGCAGTTAGATCAGAGAGCTGCAGTCAGGAGCTCGAGGCTGTGTTCCCACTGACTTGCACTGTGACTTTAAGCAAGTGATTTTCATTCTCTGTGCCTCTAGTTCCCTGGTCTGTAAGATGGTACTACTCAACTCTCATGTTGTCGGGAAGTTTAATTTACCATCATCTCTGCAGGTGACAGGCCTAGAAAAAAGCAAAGTGTTGCTAATACACCATGTCCTCACAAACACTGACTAAGACTGAATCCCTAGCTTCCTCCCTCTGTCTATACACAAGGGGCGATACGAGGCAGGGCTACATCAGACTCCCCTGGCACTGACGTCTCACACTTCAGGCACACACACAAGCATATGTAACCAGCCCAGAGATGACAATCTAATTAACGTCATTACCTTGTTAAATGAAGAACATTGCCTCACCTGCCTGTGGAATAGCAAAATTAGCATAGCACATGCCTGGATTGGCTTGCTAAAGCAATTTATCAGTGCCATGCAGCATCACCGCTACCTTCAGCCAACGTCAGCAGCAAGGTTCAGCCAGGCACGTTAATTCACACTGAAACAGGGGCAGCTTTGGAGCTGGAGTCTACATGTCATGTGCATCTGTCTGTCAGATTAATATTACTAGGACTGTTGCTAGAGATGTAAGTGTGATGAGAATTCAAAGAGGGATAGGTATGCAGCTCTGCTAGTCCCCCCACTTGATGGGCACCAAAGGGAACGAAGCCTCTTTGTAGGTGGTCCCTGTACCCTCCTCTATTCTGGGACCACAGTTTACAAAAAAACTGTCCCTAGTTGCACCAGCACAAATTAATAGTAACTTTAGTGAAATTAAGGGAGTAGCCCAGAAGTAAACCTAGAAGAGCCCTGAATCATCCCAGCAGTTTATTTTGTGATCACAAGGGATGGGGTTTGACTTCTGGCCTAGGAGCACTGATTTTCATCTCCAAGGGGGTGCATACTTTCACTAAGGGAGCTGCCAAAAAGGATACTAATATTTTGCTCCTCTTCAGTTCCCTCCACCTGAGGATCTTGAAGTATTTTACAGTATTAATGGCCTAAGCTTCATAATATCCCTAGAGACAAGGAAATAATTATCAGCATTTTACACCTGGGAGGCTGCAGATGAGAGAGAAGTGACTTGTTCACAGTCCCAAAGAAAGCCTGCTGTTGGGCTAGGAAGAGGAGCCCGTTCTGCTAACTGTGCTACAGGCACTGAAACTAGAAAACAGCAATATATGATTCAAGGAAGGAAAATAAAATTCCTGGAAGAACCCGAGTTCAAGGCTAGGGACAGATGTTGCACATAAACCGGTATAAGTGATGGGAAACCAGCTGAAATCTGTAACACAATAGAAGTTTGGTGCACATAAGCCACTTTCAACATGGCCAAAACGAGGTTAAGATAAACCTGGATGGATGTAGTATCAGATGTAACTGATTTAGGTTAAATTGGTTTATTGAGCTTCTGTCCCAGATCCCCTCCAGATTCAGGTTAATTTGCAGTCCGCCAGCATGCTCTGTACCCAGCATGCTCATGCACCCTTGCAGGGTGGGCGGGCTAGCCTTGGCCCCAGCTGAAAAGGGAGGTGGGCTCTGGCAGTCCCTGGCTTCTGGCCTGAGCCCCTGCAGGCCTGTGGCTGCATTTCTCAAACCAAAAGGGAATGCCTTTTCACTTGCTTATCAGTTCAATTTACACAGCATAGACTAACCTGTGAAGAATGAATTGCTTCAGCCTCAGGCTTTTTGACTGTCTGTACTTATCCCAACAGACCAGAATAGGTGATAGATAAAGTCAAATCACTAAAGACTTAGGAGCCCCTTGGGTTCCTGCCACTGAATCACAGATGTTTGATGGATTAGACCTAGGAAACTGTTCATAGTCTCTGACTGCACCACTAGATTTTATGAATCCTTTCAAACACACAAGTCCTGGCATCAGTTTGCAAAAGCCTATCAGGCACATATTTTGAGCCGCGTGATGCATGGAGGGGATTTCATTTCAGATGAGTGTGAGCTTGGATCAGCTTCAATGGCACATCGTCTGACTTCCTGGAGTTACATGACAAGCTAAGATTCTGCACCTAGTTAGGAGTCTAGGACATGTGTCATATTTGATCATGGCTGGTTTTCAGGGAACTCGGTAAAGAAATGTCATCAGTACAGGAAACTGAAATTGTGACAACTCTGTGCAGTACACTGAATGTTAAACCCCACTCGCACTGTATTCATGGGCTGAAGGACGCGGACTGAAAGAACACTGCACGAACACCAGGACAGTGGGGTTGATTTGATTTGGGGCTTGAAGGCATTCCTAAATATCATTTGCTGCCATAATAGTAAATAGTGCAAACGTGATAAGGAAGACTCATTCAGAGGTGAGCAATTACCTAGTTCTCTTGTGAGCAACATGCTGCGTTTATATAACCTCTTCCACCCGTAGCACAGCACCAAGTAGTATGTTTCCAGCTCCATCGCTAAAAGGCAGATACTTCAGAACTGAGAGCAGCTGCACATAGCCAAATCACTGCATGCAACAGGGAGTGGGATTTTGACCAAGAAAACCTCCCCAGCTCAATCTCCTGGGCTTTATATGTCAGTGGTTTTATATGCCACCTCCAAGAAAATTCCTCTATCCAAGTAACATCCTGTATGCATTGTCCTTGCACCTGGTTCTCAGGTTCCTTCTATTGGCCTCTTTGCAAAAGGGAGACCAGTCTCTCCTCCACCAGCCCCTAACCCATTGTAACTATGCAGTGCCAGTGATGCAGAGACCACAGCTGAAGAAATGGTGCTCTAGCCCTTTCCCCCATTACCAACCCAGATAATTCCTGAGAATATTTTGAGTGTTTACATGGTTGCATTCAATCTCTTCTCCTTCTTGTCCTTGCAAGCAAACTACAAGAGGACAAGTGTGCAAGAGGAAAATTGCAATAACCCTGTCAAAATGGCTTTGTATTGTAAAGCATTGCATTCAGCAGCGAGTTTGGATGCTTTATTGTTTTAATTTTAGTTAGCAGGGCCACGCATTTGGGAAGCAGGTTGGGTCCTGTAACACTTAAAACTCCATGCAATATGCTTCTTTCAAGATGGCAAACCTTATTTTTGAAGGGGCAATAAAAGCCACTGGGGGAGGGGACATTAGCAACATAATAACACCCCTTTTTTTTTTTGGCAAATATTTAGCTGGTCTAATAAGAGAGCGATCATTTTTACCCAAAGAGTTTTGTCTGCCTAATAACACAAAACAAGCTTCTTCAGGGCTTCGGAGGACTTCAACCTTCCCACTGGGTTAGCACCATGGATGCAGTGAGCAACAGCAATACCAGCACACAGAAAAAGAGTTAAAATAGTCTTGGTGCTTGCACAGTACAAACAGGAGCCTTCATGAGCTGGAACTTTCTCTGTGGGTCTGTTGTTTTCGGAAAATGCTCTGAAATAGGAGCAGAACAGGAGCCATTCAGTTAGTTGTGAAAATTGTCTGTCCGCACCTGGGTTATATCAAATGTAAAAAGAACACAGCTGGTAATGCCTGGTATTCAGGTGCCCCATGTTAACCCACCCTCACTTGCTGTAGTGAGCAGGCTGAGGCTAGTACCTTCACATTTCTTTGTCTTAGCCACCCAGCCTCAGCTCCTGCCCTTTTGTACTGACAGCTGTCTATGAAGGGGCATTTGTTTGAACAATAAGCGTGAGAGAAGAAAGTGGCTCTGAGGAGAGCAGGTGGGGATGGATATTGATTTTAGTACATCTTATATTTCATTGATCCTTTCTTCTTTTGAGGCTTGCACTTAGCGTTTTTCAAGATAAATATTTTCCTTGCTGCTCTTAGGCCAGCCTATACTCCAGGATCTCAAAACACATGATAAGCATTAACAACATCATCTTTCTAGTTGCATGATGGAGGCAATCTCTGTCATATCCCCAGCAGTCCCTGCCATATCACAGTCAGGGAACCTGAGGTTCAAGTGAAGTGGCTTACCCAAGGCCACAGAGTAAGGACTGAGATGCTCTAGTCAAAGGCTAAAGCTCTTTCCGTCTCAAACAACCAACAGTTACCCAACACTCTAGGAGTACGGCTAATTTGGACCTGTATTCAAATACTCCCATCTGCTTTTTTTAAATACTAGGATTGAAACTCTGCTAAAATTAACTCAGGTTGCTTGCATATCATCTTCCCTCCCTATCTTTATTTTTGGCCTGGTGGCTAGAGTACTAGAAGACCTCGGTTGTACTCTTGGTGCTGCCACTGAACTAACAAAGGACCTTGAGCATATCACTTTCTCCCCTCTGCTTCAGCTTCACCATCTGCAAAACAAGGATAATGATAGTGACTTCTTTGGCTTAGAAATCTACTGAAGAAACAGACGACCTGGATGCTGTTTTTATATTGGGAATAGGTGGAGGTTGAGTTAAGGAAAAATAATTGAAAAATAAGCCCAGGATATTTGGAAATGCATTCAAATCTGTTGCTGCCAAAGTCTTTTACAGTAACAGGCCATCGCTCTTCACGGTTCAAGTGAAACTTGTCTTCCTCACCCTCCCAGCCCCTGCCACCACAGCCTTTGGCTTCTGTTAACCTACCCATGCAAAGATTTGTGAATGGTGAAAAATAAGTCGTCTTCCTGAACAGGTGACATGGAATGAGCAGAGCTGGTCTTAGCCTGTTCCTGGTGGATGAGGTTTCTGATGCTGAAGGTCAATTTGCTATGTGTCGCTGTGCATCAAACTCTTGGAAGGATAAAGGACAGCACGTGGAGACAGGACTTCCCCAAGCCCAGGAAGGAACAGACTAAAAATATTATAAATATTCACACTGTTTGAGACAAAAAGCTGACAAGAACAGCTCATGTGAGACTGTCAGACCTGAACCTCATCCCTTCACTGACTCAACCTCAAAACAGAAAGCCAAGCCCACTTAAACCAAATGTGGATCTGAACAGCTTTGTTGCAATCTGTCACTGTTCACAACATGCAAGAGTCACTGCTGCCATAGTCTGATCTCGCTAAAATTAGCAGTAGTGAGGGTCCCAGAAGACTCCTTTAGATTTCTGTCATGAGAGAGGCCAGGCTGGGAGATGCACAATAATTCACTTGCAACTCACCTGCATATACAGACTTTTACCTCCATATAGTTTGAGATGAAAGAGCAATCTATTTAGCAGTAAAGAAACTCACATATCAATCATACCCTGACTCTGAAAGGAGACAAAGGATGCCTTGGGAGCATTTCCACTACACAATAAGACTAAGCAATTATATCTGAATTATTTGGTGTGAATTTCTTCTTTCCCTTTTGGTGCTGAATTGACAAGTGTTAGCTTGTTTTCTCTTGTTGAATCCCATATGTGCTGGGTGACACATCTGGTTCCCACTGATTCAGGACGATCATCATGTGTTGGATGGACAGAGATATCCAATTTGCATTAAAAACAAGACAATGTAAAGTACAACCTCTTTGATCAACACAGATTCTATGGTCAGAGGTGATGGTATAAGACAGGGGTGGGCGATAATTTTGGGTGGAGGGCTGCTTACTGAGTTTTGGCAAGCCATCGAGGGCAGCCCAGGGCAGATAAATATTAATTTTCTAAATTTTTTAGGATAGAATGGCCTGGCGGGCCACATCTGGCCCCCGGGCCACATCTGGCCCACCCCTAATATAAGAAATCCAGTGAGCTGGACACTTCCAGCACTTGGGCAGAACAGTTGGAGGCAAACAAACTTTATTTTATTAAAAAAATATTTTTCGATATAAGTTCAGGAAACTAGTTTGTGCGCCTTTTCCTAGGGAAAGAAATCAAAGCTGGTTCAAAGTCTTTCGAGTAGACTTAGAAAAAATAAATTATTAAACTAATTAAAACTAGAAGTAATTTTTAAAAATCCATTGTAGTGTGATTGGCCTTGTTACCAGCTACTTCAAGATGTTTTAAATCAATACCTCCCTCTGAGGTTTGCTTTCCTATGAGACTGACTCTCTTAAGCCTGACGAAATGTACTGAAGGTCTCTAGGAGTCTGATTTTTCAGGGTTCTTCTGTTCCCTGGATGTTCTGGCGATGGCAAAGCTAATGGGCCAACACTTAGAACTATGCAAGAAATGAATTTCTTCAAATTAAGGGCACCCAACTCAGACCTTTTAGGGTACCAGATACAAAATTCTCTGATTTACTCTAGAGTTATGTGCAGACTAAAAAAAAAAGTGTGGCATCCTCAACACAATATACTTTGTTCAGCCATCTCTAAAAGGCACATGTTTGAGACTGACCACCGGGCCACTGCTTTAGTGACAGAAAACTGAAATGGGGAGAGATTCATAGATTGTTAGGGGCTGGAAAGGACCTTGTAGATCATTGGCCCCAGTCCCCTTGCACTAGGCAGGCAGAGACAACTGGGGACAAGTGACCCCAGCGAGGTGACTGTCCAGTCTCCTTTTGAAGATGCCGGAGGGTAGCCACAGGGGCTGCAGTTATGGTTCCTCCTCCACTACTACTGAGAAGCAGGAAATGAACTGGGAAAGATCTGGTTGTGAGCACTGGGGTTGACCTTCCTGGCACTCTATGAGGGGCCCCGCCAAAGCTCCCCTTCTGCTCCCCCTAAAACTTGGGAGAAATTCAGATGCACTTGGTGCCTGACACCCTTAACTAACAAAGATATTTTCCTTCCTCTATTAAGTCCTTTCATGTGCAGAAGCAAAGACTTCATTACTTCTTTGTACCCAGGGAAAGGGGGCTAGGGTGGTGTGGGGGCTAAGGTGCATGATTGACAGTGCAGGCGTCGCAAGGTCAAGGCCACAGCAGAAGCGCTCATAGTGCGGCCTAGTCTGATTCCAGCAAATCTGCAAATTCTGCTAAATACCTTGGCACGCAAGGACATGAAAACTGCGCACTTTGGCAAAAACAAAGCCCCAAACTCTTCACTGGTGCAGCTGACTGTAATAACAGCGAGACTGTAATAAGAGGAAGAGAACTGGCCTGGCCACAGTGTATGACCGCTGCATCACCTATCCCTACTCAGATAGCCGTTAAGTTGCCCAAGCCCTGTCTATATGACAGTTTCTACGAGTGATTAATAGCAGGGCCTATTCTGCCAATGTAGTTGCAAACCTAGAGATTAAGTGATTTGCCTATAAGCCCGCCAAAGTCAGCAACAGAGCGGGGAAACGGAGCCCTGATCTCTGACACGCGGGCCAGAACCTCTTCTTTCCATGAATTACTTTGACATGTCTTCTTCCCACCTGCAGTATAATCCTGGTCCGTTTGCCAAGCTTGGCTCTGAAATGCTGATGTGCGGGATCTCGCCTGTGAGCCCTGCATCACCCTGCCTATCGCCTCTCTCCATATTCCTCTAGAGTTTGAAGTCAGGCTCAAAGAGCATGCTTCTCCCTGAGTCGCTGACAAATCCCAGACAATAAAGGCAGAGATCCTGTCATCCACAAACTAAAATACCACTGAAGCGTAAAGTCAGCACTTAAAAGCCGGCAAGAGGAGGAGATCAAAGATGTTTACATCCTCTATTCTACAATGAAATGTGCTTACTAAATCCTCCAGAGCTGCCTGTTGTTACGTTTCCATCTTAATTCCCTTACTGTTAAGCAAAAACATTTGCAATTGGTCTGAGCCAGTCTAGCACTCAGCCCTCTGTCTCTGAGATGTATCTGGAACTTGAAAGATTGTGGAGAGAATGAAGCAATTATCTTTTTTTCCTGTGCACATTATAAATGGGTCTGTTCTTCTTATACACATTTCCATGAAAGTGAAGGGAGAAGCGCAGGGTGCTGGAGCAGTAATCAAATTGAGAGGTTATTCAAACTCTGTCATCCCTGAAATGAAGGAGGAAGCAAGGAGGGGGCTAAGGGGTGTGCAGTGAGCTAGGCTAATTTCTATACCAGCGTGCTGCCTTCAGTATGTGAAAGGGTGCAGGGGCGATGCTTGCTCCATGTGGTGAATATAAATGTTATCATTTAAAGAGGATCCCCAACTAAGGAGACTGAGTTGGTTATTGGGAGACGGTCCCTCAGTTAAGTAACTAGCCCTGTGGTTCTCAACTTTTTGGACTCAAGGCACCCATGGGAAAATGCCAGCTTTTAGTTTACACTCCCCTTTTTTTTGTCTACAGAAAAATAATAGCAATTTTTCTGCTGCAAAGAATTCAGGAAGACTACAATAGGGCAGGATGTATTTAGCATTACAGATTCCTATTTGAAGTCTCTGAGTTTATCTTGTGAAACCTATTTGCACACCTTACAGTGCTAGAGCCTGGTGTGGCACCCCGCAGCATCCTTGAAAGGATCTCAAGGCACCCCAAGGTGCCCTGGCACCCTGTTTGAGAATCACTAGGCTAGCCAGCTGGAGCCAGAGAGGCTCTCCAGAGGTTGCATGCTGCTCCACAAATTAAAGTTGGTGGTTGTTCTCATTCTTGTATACCTGTGGTTATTGCACCTGGTCATCACTACAGTGAACAACGGGTTAACTTCAGCTCAGCTGATCCTCTTCAAGGGGTGCTGGGAGGAAGGGCTCCTGAAGCTGCTTGGAAGCTGGAGGGAAAGGACTGCTGTTGGAAAGCCTGGCTCCATCCCCTTGGGGTTAGAGGAATGATCTGAACCACATGCTGGGGATTTTTCCAGTTTACTTGATGGTCGTTAACTTACTAACAAACCGCAAGCCTCTGCCTGGACAGCAAGTGTTTAGCTGTCAGGTCACTGTGAGGTTGAACTTGGTGTCTGAAAGTGGTTAGGTCATGTGTGAAGTGTGTTTGCTGATCCCATGCTGGAGGCTGGGTGAGTGTGACTGACTCTCTGGGCTGAATACGGAGCTGGGGTTGCTGTACTCAAGTGCACTGGCAGTTCTGCAGTGGCCCCGAAGGGGAGTGAGAGAAGGGTGTTGTAGGGCCTCCGGTGCCTTGGCAGAGCTGGGAGGCAAGAGGAACGAATGTCACCAGGTGTTATTCAATACAAGAGATGTGATGTGCTAGTCTCCATCTCCTTTCCAATGTTAATATTCATGAAGTCATAGAATCAGTGAGTGGGAAGGGACCTGGACAGATCATCGAGTCCGACCCCCTGCCATGGGCAGGAAGGAGCACTGGGGGTGGCAGGGGTCATAAGACCCCAGCCAGGCGCCTGTCCAGTCTCCTCTTGAAGATCCCCAGGGAAGGTGAGAGCACCACCTCTCTGGGCAGCCTATTCCAGGCTCTGGCCACCCTTACCGTGAAGTAGTTCTTCCTAATATCT
>NW_017728991.1:15346549-15348734 GCF_001723915.1 Gavialis gangeticus
CTGTACTTGTCCTTGTTGAACTGCATCCTGTTCAGATCCGCCCGCTTCTCCAACCTGTCCAGGTCTGCCTGGATGTAGTCCCTGCCTGCCGGTGTATTCACTTTACCCCACAGCTTGGTGTCATCGGTGAACTTGAACAGGGTGCTCTCCACACCCTTGTCCAGGTCGCCAGTGAAGATGTTGAACAGCACCGGCCCAAGGACCGAGCCCTGGGGGACTCCACTGCCCACACCCCCCCAGGTCGACATCGACCCGTCCACCACCACCCCTCTGGGTGCACCCCTGGACCCAGTTTGCCACCCATGTAACGGTGCATTAGTCAATGCCGCAGCCCCTCAGCTTGCCCACCAGAATTGGGTGGGACACTGTGTCGAAGGCCTTCTGGAAGTCCAAGAAGATGACGTCCTTCCTCCTTCCCATCTAAGCTCTTTGTTACCTGGTGTCGCAGAGCACTTAGGTGTCCTGCGCCTGAGAACAGAGATGGCTCCAGAGAGCCCCCTAGTGGTGAGAAGGGGGCGTTGCAGCCCCCAGTCACCAGGGCAACCGGTGAAACCCCTTGACAGGAAGGGGCAGGGCTTAGCCCTTCTTAAACCCAGGCAGGAGGCTAGGGTGGCAGTTCCTCCTCTGACAGCCAAGCAGTGAGGAGCTCAGCCAGTGTGGAGAGAAGGCCAAGGTTTGGCTGTATGAGTATCCATGGGTTGCTGCCATGAGCTGGAGTATTTTTGCCTGGTAGGGATTAACGGTTGTCTGACCAGACGGTTTAGCTTTATGTTATAGCCCGGGGCCTTTGTGGTTTGTGTTTAGTGTTTTAACCGGAGGACCGGGTGAGGCTATTACGGGTAGAGGAGGCCTCATAGGGACTCCCCAGTAGCGTGGGGGTTCCTGGCACTGGAGAAGGTGCAGTATGTTGTGGGGTGCATTGTCCTAGCCCCGGGAGTGGCAGAGGGGTGGTGAGGAGCCCCGAGGGCAAAAAGAGGGCTGAGACATAACAGGGCCAAAGTCAGATCACACCAGCACCATCTGCGAGGCTTGGGCTGTGGTGTAGGGGAGGAAAAGGAGCTGCAGATAGTGCCCCCTGTCATTGGGGCATGTAGAAATGGGCAGCCTCCCACTAATTAAAACAATCTATTAATTAAATAAGAACAAGGCATGGCAGATGAGTAAGCAGGTGGTTAGCCCATTACAGGAGGGTGAAGCCATACCCGGAGAGCCTCCAATAGTGGTACTCCTGTCACACCTGATCATAGAAAGAGACCAGGTTAGTCAGGCAGGATTGGCCTTGCACAGACTGCTGCTGGCTACCCCTCAACATCACTTCCCCTGCAGGGCTCTCACAAATGTGGCCCTTTAACTTTTTCAAAGACCTTCCCCAGGAGATTGTGACCAAGTTGTCTACTCCAAAATTAATGTCTGTACAAATACTGCCATTGATTTGAACAAACTCTGGAGCAAGCCCTCAAAGATGTGATGGCATCTGCAATTACAACACTGTTCCCGCAGGGCAGGATCAGCCAGAGAAACAAGCAGCAAGAGAGCTGGTCTGGGTAAAGCCTATGCTATATTCCCAATAGCACGAGCCTCTAGCAAGAAATGAGTAATGGAGCAAGTGTGTGCATGAGTAATTGTCAGGGTTTGCTGGTCCAGAAAGCCAGTCATACTTGATCCTGTTCCAACACGACATGCTGTGAAACTGTGGAGCGGATACTACGCATGATAAGGGCTGAATCTATTGAAGCCTTGACAAGTATATGCGCTCTCTCTCTCAAAGCCTTGGGCACTCACTGCAGTTAGTTCCCTGTTGGATGCTCAGGGTTTGCTAAGGTTTCTCTCACATAATAAGATGCTGAGGTTAAATGGTAATGTTTTTCAGCACAACTTTCCCTTCCTCTGGCTTATTATTGATGCTTCTCTAGCTCCTTGCTGCTTCTCAAGCCTTACAGGCATGATGTTAGCTGTAGGCAGATTAAGAGAGTGCTTCTGTTGCAAAACAAACCCTACATAGAAAGATGTCTTGTTTTTTTTCTATAATATATTGCCTTGTTTAAAGTTGTTATCTTGGAGTTAGAAGGCATTAATGTATCATTCACCATGCAGGGATTACAGATATTTGTTTGTTTCATATTTATACAATATATTCTTGTTTATGTATATTTATATTGGGGTTTTATATTGTGGACAAAGTATC
>NW_017728991.1:15353734-15356938 GCF_001723915.1 Gavialis gangeticus
TTTGTTAAGTGCTCTGTGAGCCCAAGTCCTGTCTGTATTTTGTGCATTTCAGAGTGCCTGAAGCATTAGCAGTGGTGAAGCAAGAGTAGGTCAATAGACTTCTCATTTCAAAGGTGACGAAATCCTGAAACTTGAAGTAACTTGAAAAGCTTTCACAAAGTTTTCCCTGGGTTTTTTTTTTAATTTGGTAATTTATTTTACTAGCTTTTTTTTTTTTTTAAAAACTCAAAACCTTTGTACCAGACATCTACTGTTGAATATATTATGGTACAATATCGCTTCAAAACAAATCAAGTCCAGGTTCTCATTTTTTTAAAGTGGCCTCTTGACAGCTGTGCCTGTGCCTCTGTCTGCTTTCTGCAGCCAAGTGGGTGAATAAGTTGTTTTTTGGTGGAGAATGGTTAGAGAGACCTCATTTAAAGTTGTATGCATAAGTATTTGGCCTGGTCTACATGCAAAGTTGTGCCAACCTAATGAAAGGTATAAACCCCTCCATTTTTATCATAGCTCTTATACCTATCACAGCTATAGGTGTGGACTCTCACAGTGGCTTATGGCAGTTGAGCAAGCTACAGACACAAGATAAGTCAGGCTCCCATAGCAAACAGCCCAGCCTTTCAGCCAAAAGATTTAGAAGCTAACTTACACGGGGAAATTCAGTGGTGTTGGAAAAGGTAAAATGAAACAAACCTCAGGGGTCTTAATTTCATATGCATTGGCGCCCGTACGCCCCCTGCAAAAAGCGCTGCTTGTGGGCAGTTGCCGCTCGCCATCCCCAGCCCCCTTTGCTGCCACCACTGCCGGTGGCATCTGCTGGTGGTCCCCGATTGCCGCTGGCTGCTGTGGACCCTGCTGATGGCATTTGCGGGTGGTCACCAACCGCTGGTCTGCACTTGCCACCCTGCTGCCAACAGCGCCGTGGCTGCCTGCAGGAGCCCAGCCTCCGGGGGCATGTAGCGTTAATGTTCATACGAGCTGTTAGCTTGCCCTCTTTATATTACAGCTTTCAAGGTACCATTAGTTTAAGCTTTTGCTGTCAGTCTTTTCCTTCCTGTGGTGAGAAGGAGGAATAATTCACTTATGGCTTGTTTGCACAGGGACTGTAAGGAAAGTTAAGACAAATTAACTCCAAAAAGGAACTCCACGTGGAGAAATCAAAGCGCATTATTAGACCATGCAGAGGTTCTTATTCAGGGGCAAAGGGCCTGGTGTCATTCCCCACTCTGGCACTGAGTTGTTAGGTCATCTTGGACAGGTTCTTTCACTTAAATTTCTTATCTGGAAGGAAGAAGATTTTCACCCTCTCTTGGGAGAGTGCTGTAACATAAGCATCATTCTCTCCCCATTCACCTTTGCCTGGGACATCCTTTCTAAAACCAGACTGTAAGGCAGAAGCTACAGTGTCCGTCTTGTGAGATGTCTCTTTTGCTTGCAAGTGCTCTATTAATTGTATGACAAACAACCTGGCATTGTCTAGGAGATGGAAGGTGTGGGGGGAACACGCACGCACGCACACATGCATGCTACCAGGTCACCTAATTGAATTGTATATCACCATGATACGTTAGCAAGCAAAGGAAGCAGTAGGCAGTCATTTTTGTAGCTGGCCGAGTGCAGCTGCATCAATAGTGTACAGTACACCAAACCAGCGACAGATGCAAACTAGCAGTGCTGGCTACAGACATTCACAGGAGCAAACTGAACTGCCTGTAGAGCCCCATGCACTAATGAGCTGATAGCAGTATCAGTGAGTCATTAGAGGAGAGAATAGAGCCCCTGTTCACATATTGTTATCAGGCTCCAGATCTTCTCAGTCTGCGAAGGCTTCACACAAAGAGGGATAAAAGGCCTTCTCATCAGCCCATCTCCGCCTTGTTTAACAAATACAGCTGTGTGGTACAAAGGCTCAGTTTCCGCCTTCCCTTGGGATCCTACAGCAACCTGCCTATGAAGGCTCAACCTGTGCCCAATTACAGCTCTGTTCCAGGAAGGGAATAAGCCTTCCTTCAATATGCTGATTGGGCTTATGCGTATGTAGGAAAAAGCTGCTGTTATTCTTACCTTGGAGTAACTAATACATGCGAGTGATCCCCGGGGGCTGACATCAGCTCCCGCACCTTGGGGCAAAACTGAGGTGCTTTGTCTTCCCTGTGCTTTTACCTCCAGGATTTCATGTGGGTTAATTGCCCCAAGGTAAAAACAGAGGGTTTTTCCCCTTCTTTAGCAGGGATGACAAGCCCAAACAAGTTAGAGGGAAGTTGCAGGTGTGATAGTCCAGGGATGGTGGATTTCTTAGGGTGATGTCTTTTATTGGACTAATTGCATAGTTGGGGTACAGTTAGACAAGTTTTCAAATGCAAGTAAGCTTAGAGACATGCATTACATGGTGAGCACTGTCCTGGGTGTTTCTGTAACTGCACCTACCCACTGCTTTGGGCACGAGTTCAAAGAAAATCAATTCACTGTGACTAAGTCTGTAACTTTTACAGCAACTCCCACAGGATCAAAACCCCTCTGGCGGCAAAGATGAAACTGCTTACAATCCAATAATGGATCTAGTGCCCTTTGCCGTTATCTTCCCAGTCTTTCTCCAAAGCTCACCTAGTCCATGATGCATATTGCAACTTGGGAAAGGCTGATTCTTTGTACCATGCATGATTGTACAGTGTCCAGCAAACTCGGACTCCAACCAACTTGGCCTCTAAATATAACCACAGCGGCATCATCTGGCTAATCCCTCTTGTAACACCACTGGAATTGGGCCCTCAAATCATACAGGCATTACTCCCTTCACCCCTGAAATGCAGCTGTCTGTGACGGGAAGGGCAGGAGGAGCAGAGCCAGAACAAACGGAGACTTCAGTACCAGTACCTATTTCTCAGCCTGCCCCCCAATGCCCTTCTAGACCAGATGTCCAACACAAGCTTGTCTTACCTAGCCATTTAAAGAGCTAGTTTCTGTTAAGTCTGCTGCTTCGGGTTCCTTCGATCAGCGTTTCTTAACCTGTGGGTTGCAACCCAAAAGTGGATCACGAGAATATACGAAAGGGTTGTGGACAAACTTAAAAAATGGATGAAGGACCTTTAAAAATGGATTCTCCTTTAAAGGAGAAAAATGTAGGAAATCATGGGTTTTCCCTTGCAGGCTGGCAGACTTCCGGTGGAGCTGCTTGGCCCCCCCCCCCCCCATACCCTCCCACCCCAC
>NW_017728991.1:15357073-15383435 GCF_001723915.1 Gavialis gangeticus
AAAGGTTGAGAACGGCTGCCTTAGAAGTACTGCAGAGTGCCGCGCAAGGGACTGTAGGAGAAACTACAAGTTTCCATACGAGAGTGACCTCTTCTGGTATCTTTGCTGTCCAAGAACCACACATGCTGAGGCATCCTAAGAAGTAGCAATTATCAGAGAAAATGGAAAAAAAAAAAGATTAGAAATTCATTAAATGTGCTAGACATCCCCTATAGCCTGGTTCCCGGGATATTCAGTATCTGTGCTTAAATCAATATCCAACTTGGCTTTGCAGATCGACTTAGCATGGCTTAAAACAGGAGGAGACTGACAGAGATAGTTTACCTAGGGAACGCTAACCATCATAGCTTTCTGGAATTACTCCTTGTGCAGGCACTTATTCTAGATTAAGAGTTTTCATGTGGGAAATTAATTCGGAATAACTACCACATGAAATTCACACCTATTTTTACTCTAGACTAAACTCCCTCTAGAGACAGACCCATGCACAACTGCAGTGCAAGATGGAACTAACTGAAATCTCAGGCCTGAAGGCATGTCATATCTAAAAATGTGCCAGATAAAATACATTCCTCCTCCTTCCCCATGAGCCTGAGAATAACAGAAATCAAGCCTGAGGGGGCTGGCAAAGTGCAAATGCTATTGGTATTTCCCTTCTCTAAGAAAATGATAATTGGTTGGGGAACTAATTAGTTTTGTGAATTCAGATGATGGGGAGGCTTTAATCAACGTGCAGTTACACAGAGTCAGAAATCCGGATGTGCTTTTGACTAGAAGGACTATTTTAAAAGATTTGATAGATTCTAGCACTTACTCCTGCCAGTGTCTTATTCCATGTGGGGTCTACCCCGTCTGCAAAGCTAATATTCAGAGCTCCAGACTCTGAAATGCAGGACCTGAGCTTTGGCCTAGCTGCAGTGACTGGTAATAGCTCTCATCCTTTATCTTCAAAGACCATTGGCAATCAATCATTCATCCTGGGTTATCCACGGATTACAGATGGGGAAACTGAGGTACAGAGAAATCAAGTAACTTGATTTCTAATGCCAGTCTCATCAACAGAGCTTGTGTGTAAAGTTAGTTCTTGCTGCACAGATTTGTCCTCTGACCACTTGACAGTCATGAATCGCAAAGCTGCTTGCTCATCTCATCCACTGAGAGCCAATCCTTGCATATTTTAGCCATTCAAGAAAGATTTTATTGTCATGCTAAAAGGCTTGCTCGGTGCTTTTCCATAGCTCCCAAGTGTGGAGGATGCAGGGCATCTCCCTCATGCATTTCCTCAGAGTTACAGGGGACAAAAGGTGTTTTAGTGCAGCCAATGTACTTAAACAAGAAACTGAAATGGAGCTTTCAGGCCAATTCACTGTTCCCTTTTCCCCAACATGAGATACTGCAAGGAGAAGGGAAGAGGCCATATCCACCAATAAGCAAAGCAGGGAGAGGAGTATATCACGTACAGCTAATAGATTTTTTTCATTAATTTAGCTTCTCAATGGTCTGAACAATTTGTAGTGTTCTCAGAGATCTTCATTAGGGATTAGTTAGCCCAGGACTATGCCGCTGTAGTCTGTTTGAGTAGTTAGATTACAAAGAGGTGGATTTTTGTTTACTGCCCTTGAGCCAACAGACTTGTCTTGTTCAGCCCATGCTGTAGCTGCTTGTGCTTTGGGATGTTAAAGATATGGGTTTGATCCTCTCCTCGCCTCAGCCAGGGGAACTGCCTTACAAGGTGTAGGCTCGCCTATTCAAGTGCCACAGGGAGAAAACATGAGAGAAACCCGGGTTAGTGACACTCAGATGCAAGGAGTTGCACTGAAAAGCCAAACCTGAGTTACTGTGACCTTGTGAATCCCACGTTCTACCCTGCTGAGATGGGGACAGTCTAAGATTGTTTCCCAGTGCCCTGCGGGAGAATATCAGTGCTTCTCTTCCCATGAAGAGAACTGTGGGAAGGCATAGGAGGACGATCAGAATTAAGACACTTAGTCTGTTTAAGCTGAGAGCCCAACACAAACCAGCTAAACCAGGTTAAACACCACTTGGGAAAACATAGAATCCTAGAAAATGGGGGCTGGAAGGGACCACAGGAGGTCACATCTAGTCCACCCCCCTGCTCAAAGCAGGACCAGCCCCAACTAGATCATCCCAGCCAGGGCTTTGTCTACCCCAGTCTTAAACACCTCTAAAGAGGGAGCAAAATGGGGAGCAACACACAGCATGCAAGTAACAGACCCAACTATACTGAAAAGGCCTGTCTGGAGCTCAAGATGCACAGAGCCCTGATGTTTCTATGCATTTCAACCTATTCAATTTGCTGAGTAATTTCTCCCTCCTACATGGTTCAAGAGCAGTTTTGCAAATACCTCAGACTCGAGCTCTGCTGGTTTTCACTGGTCTCATGATATGACTCCTGTTTCCTGCTTGAATGTAGGGAATTCTGATTTCCAGGACAAATACCTGGCTTTTACATTTCAAACCTATTTTCCTGTACAATGTCCAGCTTTCACTCCCAGCTTGCTGCTTCCACACATGGTCCTGCCTGTCCATTTAATCACTAGAATATTCAAGCGAAACCCCCCCGAAGTGTGGATTAGAATGAATATCTGAGGATGATTTATTAAAGTAGACCAATGTATTAAGGAAGATTTATTAAGCCCAAAAACTAGTGATACTTTAGAAGCATAGCTATTTAGAGAGGCAAGGTTCTTTGGGTAGATGGGATATCTTTTATTAAACCAGCTGAGCAGTTGGAACAAAGTTCTTTGCAAGGTTTTGGGCACAAGTACCCTTTTTCAGGCATAGGGAGACTGCTGTTGTTGTGAGATCTCCAGGGAAGATACTTTGGAAGATATTTAGAAGATGCTTTGGAAGTAGCAACTTCCATCAGAAAACCTCACAATTCTGAGCTTTGCAGCAGTCCTGAAGAGACTGATGGTTTTCATTTTAAGGATGAAGAAACCAGACTGAATGACTTCAGTCTAATGGGATAACTATTAACTAGTTCTCCTTGCACGAAGTCACAAGTCTCTGGTGCAGTTCTATGGGCATAACTATGTCAGGAGAACCCCCACATGGCACCAGAGGGCATTGCAAACAGTTTTTCAGTCAACGCAACTACTCTAGATCACTTTGCATAAGTGCATAAATTGACAAAAGCAGACACGGTTCTTTGGGTAAATTTGATCTCTTTTATTAGACCTACTCAGTTGATAAAAGCACTCATCTGAAGGCACAACTGGGTATGTTGGAGGCCCTGCTGGCACAGCTGTACAGTTGGGGGAGCAGTATCACACACAGTTCTGCTAGTAAAACTTTAGTTTGGACCTGGCTCAAGTCAATGATAAGGCTGGGACAAGCAGCCCTGAGTGTCACAAGCCAACTGCTGGACCACCCTCAAGTCTGCTTGGTTATGACCAGTCACAACACAGCCATCTTCTCCATTCTTTGTAGTATGCTGCCCTGCTTCTGGCTTTCAGAGATGTAAACTCCAGTGCCCATTTTGCACTGAATTAAGCTTCTCTTCCACAACTGTTGCTGTAAGACAACTTGGTGTTTCTATTTCCAAGCTCTTTTATTAGTTTGGGGGAATGCTCACAAGCTCCAGACCAGGGAACCAGCTGGACCTGAAGCTGCAAAATCCAGTTGTGGATGCATGAATACTTATACTTCATGAGGGCATAAGCAGTGGGACATGTGTCACGTTGGATTGAAGAAGGGCTAAGATGCAAAGAGGTCTGCGTCCTATATTGCAGACCTGTGGGAGCTCCATTTAAGGGCAGACAGGACGTGGGGCAGGGTAGTCAAGGTCCTAGCAGATGAATTCATGAGCGTGTGGATCCACAGTATGTAAGAGGGAAGAAATGTACCTCTTGTAGAGAATACTCCATACCTGAGCTTGTAAATTAGAAGGATTCCACCCTTCCAACAATCACAGACCTCCTCCTGCTTCCAAACTTTGCTGGGGCCTTGCATGGGGCACAGCAGGTGGGTCAGAGTTAGAGAAGATCTATCCAGCCTGCAAACTTAATCTGACTTGCATTTTTCTTATATGCAGTACAGAAGGAAGGGGGATATTCCTTTTTGCGCCTGCCAGGAACAAGGCTGTAGCCTTATTTTAGCAGCCTGCCTTCTGTTAGCCCAGACAGAAAAGGGGGGGGGGAGCGGCGAATCTCAAAGTGAACAAATGATTTAAATAGCCTGAATTTTATTTGCAAACAGAAAAAAGAATTTCCATTTATTCCCAGGATGGCGCTGCAATTTTCTCACTAGGCTCCTGAAGGATGTGAGCAGATGAGTGGAAAAAAAAAAAAGGATTAATGAATTAATGTGACTGGTGCTCCCAGCTGCAAGAAGGGGAAAAAAATAAAAGCTGCAATGTGAGAGAGGGAGGCTGACAGAGCGAGATAACACATACAGCAAGTGTTTGGAATTACAGTCCTACAGGGCTCCTGGGACCACTGTTCAAATGGAGATGAATCAGCAGGCACCTCTGAAAGGATTCACTTAAGGGAAGACCAAACATGAGAGAAGGGGGCCAGTAAGGTTCTTTTGCCTAGTTAAAAATAACAGAGAAAGGACTTGCTTTGCAGTGGCATTGAAGACCATTCCCCCCTTCTGCCAAAACTGCATAATTCACTGATTTCTAATAGGTGCTATGGTGCTCATCTCTTCTAGGAATCAGGCCCATGTTATAGTATTTTTTTTCTAAGCCCTTCTTAAAATCTACAGAGTCCATCAAGGCATTTGCCATTTACAAAGTATATTATTATCCCTAGCTTTGATCATATAAAAGCTGATCCAGTGAAGCTGGAGTCAATGGAAGGGTCAACTGGGTTGTACGTGAGCAAGAACGGGATTTGGCTCTTCCCATGTATTTGTAAACTGTTACTTCTTGACCTTTCAAGTGAAGCGTAGCTTCGCAAGTCAGTCAATGGTGAAGTTTCCAGTGACTGTAGTGGGGCCAAGATTTAGTCCTGTATCCCTCCTTTGCAGTGATTTAGAAAGTCATTTCCATGCCTGTGGATTAGGATCACACACACAGCTGAAAGCATTAGTTCTGCTGGCCTGTTCTTAATAAACCAGCTGTTCATCTAATGCAAGTAGGAATACACAGAGGCTCCTCTACTTGTTGGTCATTGAATCTGTCTTTTTCTACCCCCTACAACACACCCCAACTAAGGTGCTCTCCAGGATTGGCTCTTTCTTACCATTATCTATGTCATTTGTGAAGTCAGACAGGCAGTATAACTTCCAACTATTCAAGACAGCCAAGTGATATATGGATCATGTATGGGTCATTTTCCTGAACAGCCTCAGCCCAAACTCCCCAAGGCTGTTATCTTCATTTATGACTCAAACCTCCTCCTCACTTCAAGTAGTTAAATGTTTCATGAGACCCTGCAACACGATTTAGGATTAACCAAACATGACAAAATTGGGCTCAGTTCTCTTCAAAGAAACATTTCATGGGAAGACATGAGCTCAACCTAACAACAGGAAACTTCACAAGCAAGAACCTTCCGCTACGAGTCGGACGCACTTGTATCCTTCCTTCAAATTCCCAATTCCTTGGAGCACTGAGGAAAAGCTTGTGCTGGACCACAAGTGCCTGGAGGGATTATGCTTCTAAAAAACTAAACAGGGATGCGAGCTTAACCAACGTTATAATTCCATCGCTGGATCTTTGTTTCCTCTGTAGTTTACTTTAGGGTTCACCGTGTACTCTTTGCTGTTGTCATGCGTGGCTGAATGTGAGAGCTGATTATGCAGGCCTAATTTGTTGGTAATTATTATAATATCTCAGTGAATGGGCTTGTAATAAATCACCTGGGTGTAAAATTGCGTGGAAATTATATGGTTTGCACAGAGAAGGTGTTTAATGGAGGCATAGTGGTACCACCTCATGAGAAGCAGGGTCAGGAAACCATAGAATGAGACAGCAACCAGTAGGATAAAATCACAAAGGTGTGCTTGTGTGCAGGGGGAGTTATAATGGAGATGAAAACAAAGGGAGCAAAGATCAGAGTCTTTAGTACTATTCAAGTCAGTTTGTAGGGCTGACTTCAATTGCTAATAGCACAACCAGACTGCAGATTTTTCTGATACCCACGTAAATAATTTCAGGGAGACCAGATCTTCTTTGCAGACAATATGGTCCTGGGACCAGCCTTCCGAGATAACACACAAAGTAGATTTACAAGAGATTACCTGCTGATTACAGCCAGCCCTGCCCTGTGGCTAACTGCATCAGAGATGCACAAGGGTAGATTAACCTTGACTCCGTACAATCCTGCAGTGAGAGAGTGGTTTCCAGGTGCAATGTAGGGGGATTTCAGAGGTATTAGACATCAGCCTCCAGCAGTCTGGTCCTAGTATGGCTATTTCAGAGACAGAGAGAGGGTAATTTCACGATGGAGGAAAAAGGCTGCTGGTCTGCAAGGAAAGGATCTGAGTATGATGTGTTCTCCTTTCACTCACTCCTCTGGAATCAGCTGTGCCTTTAGCTACCTAGTGGGCGCATCTACATGTTCATTAATGTGCCATAGTTATGGCACATTAAGTTTAGTACTTGGTTAACCAAGTACTAAATCAATGTGCAGTAACTTGCACTACTGCACAGTAGCACTGGTGCATGGGTTTTTAGTGATGCTTACTGCACAGTAGCCTAATATTACCGCACACTACTGTATTAGCATGGTTTTTGCACAGCATGCTACTGCACAGTTAACAACTTGTGTAGACGTGCTCAGTGTCTACCTAAAGTAGTCTCTGAGCCTACTGTCTGCATCGGGGCTGGCAATTATTTTGGGCAGAGGGCTGCTTACTGAGGTTTGGCAAGCCATTGAGGGCCGCATGACAGGCAGCCCAGGGCAGATTAATGTTAATTTTCTAAATTTTTTAGGGGCCCTGCGGGCCAGATAGAATGGCTTGGCGGGCTGCATCCGTCCCGTCGGCCACATTTTGCCCGCCCCTGGTCTACGTAGTAGAAAGCAGGAGTCTCTCTACTTCACCCCCCTTCAGAGGACTGAAGGCATCACCTCCTCTACCTTCCCAGTTTTGTGTTCCGGATGGACAATAATCCCTGCTCTATCCTGGGTTAATGTAAGGGGACAACCCTTTTACCCTCACTGAGCATGCTTTGGAACAGCTACCTTTCTTTCCAGCTGGTGTCTGAGGATAGCCTCTGCTTTTGATGAGCAGGGTGTGTGGGGTCAGCGCTAGGGTACTCAGTGCAATTCATTAGGATTTTCACCCAATAGAAAAATTTACTTTTACTTTCCTGCTTTTATATGGCATCAGCCTCCACTGGCCAATGATACCAGAGCATGAGGATCACTTTCACCAGGCATGTCAGGTCTTTTTTAGGGGGTCAGTCTGGCAGAGGCATAGCAGGCCAGCTCTGTACCTGGGACAGCCATGATTTACAGGGTGCCAACTGCTGCAATGCTGATGGGAGTGGTGATTATTTTTGCCTCCCACCAAGGGCAGGGCCCAGGGCTGCTGCCACAATCGCACCTCTCAGCTGACACTTTTGGAAACTGTACAACCCTCTTAGTACCTGATTCTGAGAGCACTGCAGCCAATGGGAGCTGCCTGGTTGCGATCAGTGTCTCAAGAAGATCAGGCCTAAACGGTCTCAAACTGGACATCTCTTGTGATCAGAGAGAACTTTTGAAAATTTTGGCCTATTTTCTTTCTCCTTCTTCTCCTATTGGCTAAGTTCTTATCTGCAATGAAGGCCCAGAGATATGATATCTGTGGTAGGGGACTTTACCTAATCATAAGTGGGGGCTCTTGTCATCAGCAAGATGCACAAGCTAGGGGCAGTTGATGCAGGTGCAGACATAAATGTATCTGTCAGAGGCACCTGTAGGGAAACCTCCTTGGAGCAGTCTAGGAAGAGCTCTCCCATTTTGCTACAGCTCAGAAGACTTTCCCTGCAGGTCACGTCTCTCTGGCTAACTTAGTGCTCACATTGCTAGTGGGGAAACAGCTTGCTGGGTCCAGGAATCTAAGAGACAAGGGAAGAGCTCACCATCTGGGAGGTAATCTTGAAATGGGCAAGTTTAATTACTGGAGCAGGTTAAGGGATGCAGCAACTGGCTTCAGGGAAATATGTGGAGCTGTTGGGGGGAGGGAGCAGATGGAGGAAAGATGTAGGTCTCTTTAGAGCACGCGGAATGAGGTACTTTCCTGAGAGAAGTTTAATTTGTTAGAACGAGCTTGGATTTATAGCTGTCTGATCAAAGTGAGTCAAGCAGAGACAGAGATTGCTTCTTTGAAGGCAGGAGACAACTCTGACTTAAAACTGTCAAAAGCCAGATATGCATTTAAGGTGAACCAAGCCTGCCAGATGCCTGGGCCACACGTCTTTAGTGGGTCAAACTCTAAACATCATGGCATTGATTAGCAGGCTGCTCAATTCAACAGGCTGGGGCTCCCAGGGGCTTCTTTACTGTATGACAGCCCTCACCACCAGGATGCCATTGTGTTGCTCTGCAACACAAGGTTTGTTAAAGGTCAAGCATTATGTAGACTGTCCTTGCACCATGCGGGGCTAGGAAGACATGTCCCTTCACTGCTTTTGTAGCGGATAATTTTCCACACCCTCTCCCCCCGCCCCGCCGGCACTTGCTGCCCTGTGACTGAGCCTGTGTTCCAGCACAGAAACGTACAGGGGCCAGAGGGCAGAATCTGCTCCTCAGACTTTCAAATTGCTCAGCCTCCATCACAGGAGCTGTAGTTTTAAAAGAGCTCGGCTCCCCCTTGGGCATCGGCTTGAAGGAGCCAACTTGTTAGGAGCTCTCTCCAACCCCTATTGCTTGGCAGGGAAGGGAAGGGGCAGCTTTCCACCTGGGAGACCCGTTGGGTAAGTCGTATTGCAGATCAAAACCCAGACCCAGCTCTGAGGGATTTGAACACACAAAGCTCTGCAGCAGACCCACGTAGTTTATGTCTATGATGACATTAGAGTGCCACGTTACTTAGTATCATACTCGGAAGGCCCTGCCTCCCCGCCGAGTCAGATGGCTGGAGCTGAGCATCCTGGGTGCATCCCAGAGCTGCCAGTGCCATCTGGATTTTGGGAACAGGGCACAGGGTTGGCACCGTCTTCTTCGAGGCTTCGCATTCCAGCAGCTTCTGTTGTTTCACGTCTGTTGGACCAAGGCATCTACCCACCCTCGTGGGGAGGACCCTGAACCAGCGTGGAGCATAGGAAAATGCTCAGGGATGACCTGATGCAGGAACTACTGGCTTCAGGAGCAAGTCAGACAGACACATGGAGCACAACAGACACAAAGGGGGGTCAGTACTGTCATGCAAGCATAACATCAAGCATAACTGAAGGAGGAGGGAGCAGAACTATGTCTGAACAGCTTCTCAGCCCAGTGGCCACCAGGCTGTGATCCTCACTTTTGCAGCCTCCTGCTCTCCTACAGCCAGCGCAGTCACTGGACAATTCAGAGGTGGGAAGAGGACAAGGTGTGGCTATGAGCCACTCTGGCCCTGTAGGACAGAGCTTCACCTGCGTGTTCCTAGGGAACATGACGCCCAATGCCACTGCCGGACGGGCTGTATTGCTTGCACTGTGCCTAATGGCACAGTTGTGCTCTCATCTGCACATTTTCTTTGGGAAGTTGCTGTCTGTTTACAGGCTGCTGCAATGCTTGCCCTGCTTTTCAAAAAATCTGCTTTGTTTTAATGCTCAGTGTTCACAGTTTCATAGTTTCTAGTTTCATAGTTTCTAGGGTCGGAAGGGACCTGAGTAGATCATCTAGTCCGATGATGGCCTGCGGGGGGGCAAGTCAGGAATGGCCAGTAAAAGCATGTACAACATACAGATACAAGCCTGTAAAATCAATAGCAAATACTTTTATACGTATACCACAGCCACACTTATTCCCATCCCAGCATCATAGTCCTTTGTCTGTGTCACTCTGTGATGCAATACATAGCACTCAGAGTAAATCTGATTTCCTGTGGTCTCCTCAGCACCCCCCACATCTTGCTTTATGTATTGGCAGACCAAGTACACTTCTGCCCATGGACTCTAGATGGACAAACACGTTTCAACCGCTCGCCTGCTGCCTCCCCTGCAGTATGTTGTCAACCAAGTCTTAGAGTGCTTAAAGTCAGTAGAAACACGGGGACATGTTCCAGTGCTCAAGGTAACTGTAGCACTACTGTGGATGTGGCTACACAGTACACACCCAGATATGGGTGATGTCTGGCTGCATTGTGGATGATTACAGGCAGGGTTGACAAGCCCAAATATACAGGCCCAAGAGCCAGGCTCCAAGTACACGCTGCAGTGTGGACACACCCTAAGATCTGCTCACAGCACCTCTGAAGAAGCAGGCCTGAACTGAATTGCCCAAGGATACACATTTGTATTGGTGTACAACAGTGGTCTCCAACATTTTTAAGTAGGAGATGACCTTTGGCATTTCAAAGCAACTCAAGGTCTACTGTGTGCCACCGCCACTCCCTCCGCCCAGCAGGTACGTCTGTAGGGAGGGAAGTGGGGGAGCAGATTGAGGCAGAGGGAGAAAAAGTTATTTCGGGGTGCACCTCCCCAGCAGGTAAGTCCCACCCAGCTGGGGTCCCACTCAGCTTATGCCTGCTCCTTCCTCTGTCCCTCACCATAGGGACCTTGATCTAGCCTTCCCTCCCCCACAGACTGACCTGCTGGGCTGGGGCATGTGGGCACTCAGCCCCCCACCCCAGCCTTAGATCGGCTCCAGAAGGCTCTGAGATCTATCGGTGGATTGAGATCCACTAGTTGGTGACAACTGGGGTACATATAAACTCCGCGTGCCCCTGGGGGGGGCACAGCAAGCTCCTACAGGTGGCGGCAGCGCTGTTGGTGGCAGGAGCATGGTGGCAGCGAGCGGTGAGCTCCCACAGGTGGTTGCAGCGCTGTTGGCATTGGAGTGGGGGGGGCGCGAGAGGCCAGTGGCAATCAGGGATTGCCCACAGACCAGCGGTGAGGTGTGAGGAGGGGTGGCGAGCAGTGACCACCTGCAGGCGCTGACAGCTGTGCAGACAACACTTTTTGCAGGGGGTGTATGTGCACCCATGTGCACCCGCTATGCGCCACCAATGGGTATACAAGATGGAAAAGTAGCCTGGGAGTCCAGACTTTCCAGTTCCCCTGTCTCAGCTTAGATCCTTTCCTATATTTCCTACAGCAAATACAAGAACCTCAGAAACAGCTGGGAATGAAACCGAGGAGACTGGGGTGGTGTGGGTTGTTGGCCATAGCAGGTGGGCAGAGGGGGTTTTATGAAAGAAAGTCACAGAGCGCCCTTACTGACCTCCCTGCACATAAAACAGGAGATTTAACAAGCTGGAGATATTAATATTCACCCATTTCTAGTGATCTGCATAAAATTAAAATATTGCCCAGAGTGAGCAGAGTGTCATCTTTCCTGGTCGGGTAGTAAAAAGTCCTTAAAAAAGGCCAGTGTGTGAACAAGCTTGTAACAGAGAGTGAGATGGCTACTTTGCCAAAAGAGAACTAAGGGAGCCCTTTATACCCCAACCTGCAGCCTTCAGAGCATTTGAAAATGTAAGAACTGGAGGTGGAGACATTTTCTGTGCAGGAAAGTTTCATCAGCAATGAAAAAAGCAGCTTTATTGTTTCAGAGGCCGAGGGAAATGGGGTCAGTTATGAAACCTGTCTGGGATTTATCTGACAGCTGCTAAGGAATCTGTCAGGATTTCAAGGTAGAAAGAGAAAATTGGTTTGAAAATGATCAGTGTCAGGATGACAAGGACCTCCTGTGTTCTCTAGCTGGAGGCAATAGGAACTTCTGTAGCATGTGCTTCCTACAGAAATCCCCCTGGTGCAACACAGCAAAGGGAGGTCCCTGTTTAGCTCTCCTACCAGTATCTGTCTGCCTCACTTCTCAGATCTGAGAGTAGAGATTATGATGATGGGCACAAGTAATGGCAGCTTCAAAATTAGGCCCCAGGCCTGCATTTGGATGCCGACAGGTACCCCTTGCACCTGTTTAGAGCACCCCACAAAACTTACTTTACTGGGGTTCAGGCATTGAACGTCATGCACAAATATAAAGGCAGAATTAGGGCTGTAGAGGGGCCAGGATGCCTCGCAGGCTGCTTGGTGCTTCAGGGGCCTTTCAGAGGGACAGCTGCTTCTTGCGATCTCACTTAGTTTGGCAGTGATAAGCACATTCCCACCTGAGCGCCGTTCAGGACACTACAGGCAATGAGAAGTGAGCACAGCCCAGTTCCTATGAGACGTGCTCATGTCAGGGTCCACCTGTGGAAGTCTTTTATGAAGACTCAACTGGTTTTGCTGAAGTTAATGACAAGACACTCAGCAGGTGTAAACCAGCATAGGTGCTCTTAGTTCAGTTCTCTACCTCTTTACTGTGGCTGAGGATGGAACCGTATGGAATTAGTTCCAGGCACGCTACACTAGGCATGGTTTTTTTCTTTTGCTCCTATTATGGAAATTAAGGAAATAAAGACATGCCATATAGGAGCTAAATGTGTTCCTGGCATAAGGCACCTCGAAAGTTAACCAAATTCAAGTATAGTGTGAGTATATGCCATATACTATCAGGACTGAGTTAACTACAGAGCCTATTCTCCATTGCCCTGCAACCTTTGCAGTCACTGCTACCTGTGGGAAGCGGGTGTGAAGACACTGCCCATCTAGCACAGTCACATTCCCTGGTCACAGTTCAATTATTGTGCACTTCTGCCAAATGACTGCACAAGATGGAAGTCAGTGGTCTGGCTCCTGTATCTTAGTCTTCCAAAATGCCCAATACATCTTTGGGCACTTAAAATAGGCACAGGATTGAGTTTGTTGTTCTGTAGCTTGTGCAGCTATTTACACCACTACAAATGGAGAGTCACGTGAATTTAAAAGTTTCCAGGCCTGTTGTATGTAGATACTGCCAAAAGCTGCATAACATGCAGAGTTAGGCCACATGCCAGGGAAAGGCACGATCTTAGAAATCCCTTGAGCTCCATTCTTTGCTGGAAGCTAAAGTCTGCGAATCTCAGATTTGAAATGATACAAAGCTTTCTTATAATGGTCAAGGATGTGTTTTGCATCCCAGATCTGTCTTCCCTTACAAAGCACCTCCTCTTCTTGCTGAGGCCCCATTCACCCGCACATATCTAGCTCCCGGGCAAATGTTAACACTTCTACTTCCTAATTTTCTTCAGATGAAAAGCAAACATGATCCCTGGCCTCCCCCAGGAGAGAAATGACTCTGGCACATTTATCTGGAGAATGATGGAGACCCACAGCAATTCCAGCCCTGCTGCCACAAAGGAAGACTTATTTTATTCAGAAAGAGGCAAATCATTCCCCAAGCAGGAGGCAGCCTTTACCATGGGAAACCATTCAAACTCGCCTCCCCTTCAGCTTAATTAAACCAGGATTTTTCCTTACAGGCACGATCAGAATTCAGAAGCAATCCCATAGCTGAGAGGCATGGAGGGGTTCTTCAGGAGGGGTTACAGGCAGCTTGTTCCATTTACTTAGGACCTGAGGGCCAAGGCAACAGACTTGAAATGCGGATGCCAGGAAAGCACTCCACATTCCTCTAAAGTGACCTGCCATGAGAACTGGGACCTGCATCCGTTCCTTATCCTCAAGCGATGCTCAGCAGGGGTGGACACAGAGAATATCTTTTGCATTTTAGCTGTGTTTACATCTGAAGGGTTTACTGGCAGGGTTACAGAGGGACCGCTGAGCCGACCAAAGGAACACCAGACCCTTCTCTACCCCTCTTCACTTTGTATCTGCACCTGCATATGATGCAGCAACTTTCTGACTGGGTACCTCTTACACTTGCTTTGCCCAGATGTAAGTAATGTCAGAGGTATGGAGATGTAGGCCCCATGTGCTCTTTCGGGTCCATAAGCTGCTATGGAAGTCTTGCCTACCCCCAGTTCTCGATACTTTATTTTATAAGCTGTCAACCTCCAAACCATGAATAACATCCTGGAATTTGGACTTATTTGGACTTATCTCAATGTCATTGTTATACTGATAAAGCTTCCTTGCCCTGAAGGAGCACTGTGAGGTTGTTAGACTTTGTCTTCGTTGCCAGGGGAGGTATATCTTTACCAGGGGTAACTAATGCATGCTAGCTAGCCTGTTGTAAAACCTTAGGGGAGGTTTACTTTGGTTTTACTGTACGTTAGAAGAGGTCAGCCATGGGGAGGTGCTATAATACTGGGCTTGACAAACTACCTCATGGTAAAAAGTGCAGGTGTCTTGTCTGGACTTGGATTGAACTGCTTGTCTACAGCAATGGTGGGAGGGAGGGGAAGTGGGCTAGAAGTGACTAGAAAGAACAATGGCTAGTTATTAGGACCCCTGATGAAATGACAGGCTGTCAAGAGTACTTGGCAGCTCCTAATATTCTCAGTGGGCTGAGCTCTCTTGAAAGCCTGTGGGCTTTTCTACGTAGGGAAAGTACTGCTGTACACTAAAGCAGTGGGTGCCACAAATTAGCCCTGCACCCTCCAGTGTCACTTCTTCCCTTGCCTGCTCTGCTGCTCTGCTTTCTGCTCCCAGTCCTGTGCCTCCTGCTTGATCTACTGCTCTGCTTTCTGCTTCCTTCTTCGTGTTCCCTGCCAGTTTGCTGCTCTGCTTTCCGCTTCCCGCCCTATCTTCTGCTATGCTGCCTGCCCTGTCTACGATCTGTCATGTGCCACACAGAGAGGCTACTTGTGCCATAGGTTGGCCAACCCTGAGCTACAGTATGAATGTTTAGCTCATGGGCTACTCTACACTCCCTATGCAGGCATTCATAACCTAGCTACTGAACATCACCTTCCCCATGTAGGCAAGCATCTATAGCATGGTGGGCAAAATGCGGCCCGCCAAGCCGTTCTATCCGGCCCACGGGGCCCCTAAAAATTTAGAAAATTAATATTAATCTTCCCTGGGCTGCCCGTCATGCGGCCCTTGATGGCTTGCTGAAACTCAGTGAGCAGCTCTCTGCCCAAAATAATTGTCTGCTTCTGATCTGTGGGGAAGCTGAGATCCCTTGAAAACTTAACTGCAAGTGTTTGACTTTTTATTTGGTTTGTGTCAGCTAGATACCCAGGCATCAGGTTCATGCTCAGGCCTGGCCTTCCCCTAACAAGAGAATAAATCAGGAGAAAGATTGAGCATGGAAGGAGGTAACTTTGTTCTCTCTACCATCTCCCTACTCTGGAGACCCAGCTTCTCTGTCAGGCTTGCAAAAAGACATCTGCTTGAGCCATATCCCTTTCATCTAGATCTCATAAAAGGGAATAGAAGAGCTTGTTAATTATGGCAAGTCTCTGAGGGCCCCTGCTAAATCTCCCTTTACTCCACCAGGCATACTCACTAACAGTTTCTTCATCTTCAGACAATTTGTCATTTAAATAGGATTATGCCAGTTTCAGAGGATCATGCCATCCTCATTCTGTAGTTGTCTTTTAAGAAGGGCCTGGATAATCCATGCTGGTTATGGATGCCAGAGGATTTAAGACCAGATTCTGACCTCATTTATACCTACCTGTGGAGCGCCGCTGGTTTTAATGGAATTACAGGAGCCTTACTGAAGGCAGAATCTGGCCTCTTGTATTCTGGGGTTGTTAGTACAGCATGAATAATTCAGGCATAATGGCTCCTTTGCTTCAGAAGATAATGGGAGAAGCATAAAATCATTGAAAGCCTACAAAAAGATGTTTTTCTGCGTACCTATTATGTGCATCTCACTGTTTGCTAAGAGCTGCTAATTCAGTGCTGGAAAGAGCCACTCATTCTCCATTTCAGTGCTGGAAAGATCCACTGACTCACCCCGGGCGGTGTGGTTCATTCTTTGTCTTGTAAAGTTTAAAACCCAAAGGGACCACCAGAGTTTCTATTGATCTTCTATCACAAGCTATTAAATGTCACTCGGATATCCTGCGGTTGAACCCAATAACTTGTTCAAACAACATAAGTTTGGCTAAAGTGTGTGTTCTAGGACAACATCCAGTTTTGACACGAAGACATCACAAGATGAAGAGTCCCATCATTTAACCCAATGGCAACTGGTTAAAAAAAAAAAGTGTGCAGAAGTTATATGTGGTAGAGTCAGCACTGACTGCTGCTTACTCGGTCATGACTGAATTGAAGCAGGGATGCATTCTTGGATAAAACTTCCTTGCACTGTTCTACACAGCTGTACGAGATGGGATGATCCGCAATCCCCAAGTGCAAGCACGTGCTGAGAGTTTCAGTGTTTTCAGTGAAAGTATTTCACACCCAGGTCATTGCTAAGTTTTCTTGTTGATAAGGAAAGCAGATCAATCTCTTTGGGTCTGTCTCTGCTTAGGCTATTTTCTCTGATTTGCAAATCATGTGCTTGGCTCATTGGTGCCCTCTCTAATTTTTCAATATCCTTTTTAAAAATCAACATCAAAACTGCCTGTACAAGTATTCTAATATCGGTCTCACCAGGGTCTCCCTCCTTTTACCAAATTATTCCCCTCTTTCCACCTCTAAGGATTTACATGAGTCATTTGTAATAGCATCACACTGCAAACTCAAGCTGTGTTGCTTGTTCACTACCACCTCTAAATCCTTTACAGTCACTGCTTTCCAGGATGCAGCCCCCCATTCTGTGTGCACAGTTTACATTCTTTGTTGTTAGATACACAGCTTTGCCTTTGGTTGTATTAAAACCATTTTCTCCAGTGGGCCCAGTTTATCAAATGATTCAGATTGGTCTGTCCTCATTTTTATCCAGTCTGTCAATTGTCACTAGCAAATTGATCAGCTATTATTCTATCCTTGCTTCCAAATCGTGCATAGAAATATGGATTAGTGTTAGACCTTTTACCAATCCTTACAGAGCCCTGCTGGAAATACTCTATGACAACTACTTTTTAAGATCCATCAGCCAATTGGTTCTTATTTCATGTACTGTGTGCTGTATTGATATTGTGCAGTGCTAACTGATGGCTTGAACTGGAATCCTTATATTTCACAGGACAGTTGGCAGTTTGGTCTGGCATCTTTTGTTTAACCTTTTCCATATTGTGCCACCCATGTCACAACATAGGGAGTTTTTGGAACTCATATCAGCCGTGAAAAATGTGGTACAAGTCCTCTGGACATGTTCACAATCCCAAAGTGAGAGCCTATAATTTGTCATAAGTGTTGAAAAATCCCTTATGAAACTATCCAGAGAATGAACTAGTTAAGGAGCTCCTGTATTAGGTCATTGCCAAGTAGGGTGGCCATCATAGAGGACATTCCAGTTTTCTGTTACTCTGTTCTCTATTGGTATGGACCCCGATGCCTTTATGTCTTCTATTTTTCTCTTCAAGAGAAAATTAGAGGACATAAAGGTGCCTGGTTTTGTATAAGTATAAGCCAGACTGTCCTCTCTGATGGCCACCCTATGCTAAGACTAGCTTTCATTCTAAATTTAAAACTTTTGAGGCAAGGACCATCTTTTGGCTGCAAGCAAATAATGACTAGCCACATGGGGGCCTAGCCCTTAACCGGTGACTTCTCAATGTTACCATAGTACAAATAACACAAGAATAACCGTCTAGTCTGGTGTCCTCTCTAGCACTGGCCAATATCAGGTGCTTCCAAGGAATCCTCAGTAGGCTGATGTGGGATAATCTATCTCCCATGTAGGTCCTACCTTGACCCTAATAAAGATGATGTTAAGTCCCAAACAAGAGGTTCTCACTGCCTTCCAATACACTTTTTAGCATTAAGTGAAACAACCCTGGGTGTTCAAGTTATGCCTACAGATGTCCCACCCGCCTCTATACCTTGCCAAATTCTTTGCCTCTGTATCATCTTGTGCCAATGGCATTCTACGATCTAACTGTGCAGGGTGTTAATAAATTGTAATGTGTTAAGCAATATACTGGAATCTTTCACCACCACTGGTATTCACACACTGCCAAACTGAAAATACAGCAGCTGAAATTGTGAGAAGCAGCAGTGCGCAACAGTTTAGTTCAAGGAGTAAAGAGTGTTGTATTCAGGGACACTGGAGGGTGCATTTAAGTTGGCAGAATGAAGTTATCCAAAGTGCTTTGCCAGGACACTGGGGTTAACACCCTGCCTCCCACAGAATGTCACTATATCCTTGAATACCACAGCTAGTTGGGATTTCTGTTTTACATCCCCTCCAGCAGCTCGGCTCCCCTAATCATCACCCTGCAGGTTTGGTTTGATGTGGATGGGGGAATGCCAACTATTCAAGAAACCTACTCAAGTGCTGCAGCATCCTGGTGGTTCCTTGGAAGTCTCCCATCCAAGCTGTCATCTTAAGTTTTCAGGATCGGGGCAGAGTGGGGTAGTAGGGCGTCAGCACTCTGTGCCAGGTCAGAAGAACTGGGCTTAGAAATGCCAGCTGCTGCTCTCAGGATCAAACTTCTTTTACTCTGACCCAACTGATGGATCTGGATTGGATCAAAGGAAGAAAAACGGACCCATTCCCAAGTCCTTTTCACTTGTATCCAGATTCTACACGGCATCCCTTGGATAATGTTTATCGCACAACATGATGGTCAGGAAGTGCCTGCATGGCTTTTCCAGCAGTCACCTACAGAGCAACGGGGCAAGCATACCTCCCTGATAGGCCAGTCTCAACAAATCAGTCAACCAGTTTCCCATAGCCTCCAGGGTCACAGAACCTATCATAAAATCTCACTTCTGACCTGAAGTCCTACTCCCAATATTTCACCTGTTTTTAGTAATCTCATATATTTGGCACGGCACCTAGATAACATGGGAGATCATGCTGCTGAGGAAGGAGTTGGACAGAAAAATGCAGATCAAGTCCATGCAGATGTCAGCTGGAGGCCTTATCTCTGATCTTTCCACCTCAGTAAGCCTAACCCTAGCGAGTGGAGCTATGGTAGCTGGCGTATGCTTTACATCTAGAGCAATAATTTCATGAAGCTTCCAGCAAAGCTAGTTACCATTCCTATCTCTTTCCTCTGGAAATGGGTGCCACTAGGCTTATTTCAAGGTCATGATTTGTGAAGGATAGGTGTCTGCTCTCATTTGAAATCCACTGGGAAATGCCTTCTTTCCTTAGCCTGATGAGGCTAGGTTCAGACTTGGTTTAAGCCAGGGGTGGGCAATTATTTTGGGCGGAGGGCCGCTTACTGAGTTTTGGCAAGCCATCAAGGGCCGCATGACGGGCAGCCAGAGACAGATAAATATTAATTTTCTAAATTTTTAGGGGCCCTGCAGGCTGGATAGAATGACCTGGTGGGCTGCATCTGTATTTGGCCCACCCCCGTTTTAAGTTTATACAGTGCAACTAAATTTGATGGTGTAGGTAGGAAAACAGAGCTATACCAATTGATGTCTACAGGAGATAAAAGTGGCAGCCAGAACTCCTCTTGGAAATGAATTCAGGCCAGGGGAAACTCTGTCCACTTCAATGGAGGTGCCCCTTATGACAACAGCTCTGAATCTTGCCCTTTGGGGTTTCTGTTCAAAACATGATTGCCAACCAAAGCCGCTCTTCCAATCTGATGACCAGTGGTTTCCTTGGAGTTTGGATTGCTTACGCAGACGAGTAGAGCCAAGGGGCAGAAGTCCTGAATCTCGCTGCAGGTCGGTGAGACAGGCAAAACAACTGGTGGTGATTTAGCAGCATGTTTTGTGATGTGGACTAGTTGGAAATGTAGAAGGGAACGCAGGTGTCTGGAGTTGACCAGCTAGTGAAAGAACCTCAGCTAGGAGCTTTGATCCTAGCACCAAGTGCTTCTGTGAAGGAGAGCAATGCATGCAGCGCGGGAGCAGCTGGCAGAGAAGCCAAACAAAACACTCTTCCAAAGAAGAAATGAGACTGCACAGGGGATCCTTTTCTTCTGCATCCTGAGTGCCCCTGCCTTCGACGATGCACACTGAGCTTCCTTCACTCAGAAAATGAAAACTCTCCACTCTCTATCCCCTTCATGGCTACGTCTTGCATGACAAAGTGGTCTGCTATTGAAGGGAGGCAGCAGGAACTTCAGCCTGTGGTGAGTAACAGCTCCTGTTGGGGTTGGGCAGATGGCACCGGACATTTGGGAACAGGCAGGTTTTTGTCGCCTTTAATGTGATTTATTCTCATTCCTAATTCATTGAAAAGCTTGTCTCCCGTTATTGTCATTACTAATGCTACAAAGGAAATACAGAGTGACTAACAGATGTTGCAATATGCAAAGTGTCCAGGGGCGCAGCCCTGGAAATTCAGCAGACTTCTCCTCTGTGGTAGGTTGGTGATGGACACTCGTGAGGGCTGGTTTAGGGGACTAAGAGACAGGGGCCTGGACTGGTGGGACAGCCACGGACTGTGCCACCAGTCCCAAGGGACAGAGAAATGACAGCAATTTGCAGCTGAGTGGTTGTCCCCTTAATCATCCTTTCTGTGCAAAATGTGCCATTTTTCTAGATCTGCTCCTGGATTCTAAATCCATTTGTACTGTGCTGATAAAAACTGTAGTTTTCAATGGCTTTGCATGTTTCTGTGTTTTGTTGAAGAAAAAAAAAAAAGCTTCAGGAAGATAAATGTCATAAAAAGGGCCCCAACTGAAGCTGTGAAAAATTGTGTGCAGCTCTGGACACAGGCCATTTCCATTTGTGTTTAATTCCCATTGGAAAGTAGCTTGCCCTGAGAAGGCCAGAGTTGATCAGAGTTACCCAGAAAGGCACAACAACTAGCACAAAATCCTTGGGCGCAGGTGTCGCGGTGGACGTAGTCTTTCAGGACTTTAGGATGGCCTTCAATACTGTCTCTCATCCCATTCTCATTAAAAAATTAGACGACTGTGGCATTGATGCCTACACAGTCAGATGGGTGGCAAATTGGCTGGAGGGCCGCATCCAGAGAATGGTGGTGGATGGGTCATTTTCGAACTGGAGGGATGTGGGCAGTGGGGTCCCCCAGGGCTCAGTCCTCGGTCCCACACTATTCGACATCATCAGCGATTTGGAGGAGGGGGTGAAAAGCACTTTGTTTAAATTCGCAGATGACACTAAGATGTGGGGAGAGGTGGGCATGACAGAAGGGAGGGACAGACTACAATTAGATCTGGACAGGTTACAGGGGTGGACGGATGAGAACAGGATGGGATTCAATACTGACAAGTGCAGGGTGCTGCACCTGGGCGGGGAAGAACCAGCACCATACCTACAGGCTGGGGAACTCCCTTCTCGTCAGTGCAGAGGGAGAAAAGGATCTTGGAGTCACTATTAATTCTAAGATGAACATGGGCCACCAATGTGGGGACATGGTCAGGAAGGCTAACCGCACCTTGTCATGCATCCACAGATACAGCAGAAGCAGGTCCAGGGAGGTGATCCTCCCGCTCTGTGCGGCACTGGTCAGGCTGCAGCTGGAGTACTGCATCCAGTTCTGGGCGCCGCACTTCAAGAAGGATGTGGACAACATGGAGAGGGTCCAGAGGAGGGCCACTCGCATGATCAGGGGGCAGCAGGGCAGGCCCTATGAGGAGAGGCTACGGGACCTGAGCCTGTTCAGCCTCCACAAGAGAAGGCTGAGGGAGGATCTGGTGGCCGTCTATAAACTTACCAAGGGGGAGCTGCGGGGAATGGGTGAGACCTTGTTTCCCCAAGCACCACCAGGAGTAACTAGGAATAATGGCCACAAGTTGACTGAGAGTATGTTTAAGTTAGACATCAGGAGGCGCTACTTCACAGTCAGGGCGGCTAGGATCTGGAACCAACTTCCAAAGGAAGTGGTGCTCGCTTCTCCACTGGGATCTTCAAAAGGAGGCTAGATAATTACCTAGCCGGGGTCGTTTGACCCCAGCATCCTTTCCTGCCCATGGCAGGAGGTCGGACTTGATGATCTGCTCAGGTCCCTCTGACCCTACCAACTATGAAACTATGATCCTGTACACGGGGAAGTCAAATAGAAAGGCTGTTAAGTCAAGAGGTGGCCTGAGACGGGGTAGAAGGCTAGCTGGAGAGGGTAGGATTCATTCAAAAGCATTATAGAAATCTGTGAGAAGATGGGTATGTTGGGGCCTCAGGTTAACTTCTAACTCAGAATGCATTTGGGATGGGATGATCTGGTAGGTGGATGGGTCAAGAGCACTCATCATTTACAGGCACACGGGAGGAGAGAGGCAGATTGTTCTTGGAGGAGTGGTAGGAGTGTTTCAACAACTGGAACAGTGTTAGGCTTCCCACATCAGCATTTCAAAAATGAGGCAATAGAGCAGGGGTGAGCAAAATGTCAGATCTGGCTGGTGGCTGAACTCCATTTTCCAGCAGCCCCTGCCTGTGTTGCTGCAGCCAGTTCCATGGAGACTCCGGTAGTGATGAGCCATGACTGCGTGGGGCCAAGGTTTCCATGCAGACCGGACCCAGCAGTCCTGGCAGGGCATATGGCTAGGCAAGGAGCTTGCAGTGGTGACAGTGTGGTCCAAATCCAGGGCAGAACCTCAATCCACTGCCTGCATGCTCCTGCCTGGGGCATGCAAGCAATGGATTGCAGCTGCAAGATCCCAGTCCCGGAGCAACTCCCCACCCAGCTGCGCCAGTTGCCAGCACCACTGGCGCTGGTCTCCATGGAAACCCTAGCCCCATGCTGCCATGATGGCTCCATGGAAACCGGCCACAGTGACATGGGCAGGGGCTACTGGGAAATGGAGTCCACCGTGGGCCTGACTTTGTCTGCCCCTGCAATAGAGGACGAAAACAGTGGCATTACACAGAAAGGCATGAACGACTGGTGCCTCCTGAGACTGGGGGGGCACCATTTGAAGGCATCAGCGGGGACTGCCAACAGACGCTGGTGAGCAGGGACCACCCACAGATGCTGGTGAGCAGTGGCGGTGGCAGCCAACCTCAGGGGGGCATGAGCCCCCCCCCTTGTGAACCCCTTATGCATTGCCTATGCAGAAAGGAATTAAAGGGGGTGCTGACAAAATGCCCTCTTCAAAAAAACCCTCACACAACAGAACTCAAGACCATGTGCTACCATAAATACTGATTATGCCTCAGTCTGGCCCGGGAGGAGAGGGAAAATGGAGGTGAGATAAGTTGATAACAATGGAGAATTGTCAAGTGAGAACTTGTCAGTTTGGAGCAAGAGAGAAATAGATCAAACAGAATAGCTGATCATGCTGATACAAGGGAAGGGCAGTGCGGATCCCCTAGGTCCTAGGAGGGCTGCAATAGGACGAGACTTCATAGTTAGTTTACCTCCCGGGAGTACGGGAACAGGAGCTGTGCTTCCTTGGATTCATTCAGTTGCACCCTGATTGTTTCCTAGCTGAAAATGAACCCAGAAAATCCAATTTGCAGTAGCCCAAGACATAACCCCCTGGCTACATCCAATCCTCATCTCTTATCTTTATCCTTGTGCAGCCTCCATCTCATATTCATCACCAGCTGGGGGTGTCTGCTATTGCCTCTGCCATCCCACATGCACACCATCTATTGTCTGCACATCGATTCCCACCTACAAAGAAAAAAGGGAACTATATCTTTTCTGTGCCAAGTAAACAGAGTGGACTAATCAATGTATTGTGGTGGCGAAATTGAGGTTGTCTTCTCTGGTTTCCTTTGCTGCATTTTAACAGAGTGTCTCTAGACATGTCCTATGTATTCACAGGACTGATTTGTTTGTTGGAGCTGTAGCAGGGCCTTCATTATTCTAACCTCTTTCTTCAGGAGTTTAATAAAACATAAGAGCTCCAAGGAACGTAGTTTGTTAGTGCTACAACTAATCAGCTCAAAGACCCACTTTGAAATTTAGCCAAGGACACAAAAGAGAGTTTAGTAGTCTCAGAGAGTTTTTAGTTCACACATACAAAACAATGGTTCCCTGCTCTTCCGTAGCATGATAACCACAAAGGGTCCCAAAGCATTTTGCAGACATTAATGAACAGAGTCTTACAAACCACCTAGTGCATATTGCAACTTGCCCAAGATCACTTAGCAAATTAATGACAGCATGAAAAATAGAAGCTAGGTCTCCAAGGCCCAGTGCACCACCACCTTAAACTTTCACATCACAGTCTTCCCAACAAGTTCACTTGCCCAGAGTTCATATCAATCAGTGAAAAGAGCTACAAACTGAACCTGGGAATCTTGATTTCCAGGCTAGAGACAGACGATCAAAAAGCCTGAGCCTGAATTGATTCAATTTTTGCTGTTTAATCTAACCTGCCTAAGCTGAACTGGTTTGTAACTGCACAGACATCCCCTCTGGACTGAGGAAATTTGGGCACATGCCTGCAGTGGCTCAGGCTAGAAGCCGGGGGACACTACAGCAGCCTTCCCTTCCCTTCCATAGTGCAGAGCTGAGGTGGGGTGTGACTAGGCCCCGGCAGGATGCTGATTAGAGAGGGGTCCCCCCCTTGATAACAGATTATTTATCAGCTATGTTATCAGCCTTTAGCACCCCATCAGAAAACAAAGCTTCTCTCATTAGTTGATGCTCTTTTTAAACAACTTTTTCCAAGGAAGGAATGGAGGGACATTACCAGCTCACCCGTTGATTAGCTCCAAAAAGCCCTAAGCAGACACTGTCCTGTCTGCCTTACACAGACACCTCTCAGCATTAGTCCGTGTTATGGGAGGGAGGGATCCCTGCTTAAGCAGCGAGGCAAAGTGGGGCAGGTGGAGCCAGGCAGTCCCTGCTGTGCCTGCAAGTCTCTGCTGGAGCTCCAGCGAGGGAGCAGAGGGGAGAGGCCAGCTCAGCTGTCTGGAGCAGAGATCATGCCAGGATGCTGGGGGACTCTGATTTAACTTAAACCAGGAAGGGGTCTGGGGCAGACATTGCACAAACCGGTTTGACCTAAATCAGTTAAGTGTGATACTACATTCAACCAGGTTTCTCTCAAACCTGTTTCAGCCATTTTCAAACTGGTTTATGTGAACTGAATGTCTGTTCTGTTACAGGTTTAAACCAATTTCTGATCACTTAAACTGGTTTATGTGTAATGTCTGTCCCTAGCCCCAGTATCAGGTCCCTAACCATTAAACTACATTCCCTACCAGAAGGCAATTCCTTCTTCAAAAGATTTGGGAGTCAAAGGCATGAATCTGAGAGGTTCTTCAGTTTAGCACACAGTGGAGCGAAGTTGAGGTGCCTATTGCAAACAGGTAACCTCTGGGGAACCTTTCATATTTGAGCACAAAGTATAAAAAACAGTATAAAAACCTTAAATTCAAGATGAAAGTGTGAAGGCATGCACTCAGAATAGGGCATTGAGATTTCTCTGCCCTGGTGAAGGCGCCTCAAGCCAAAGTGTTAGTTTAGCAGCACTGCATAGAACAGTAAGCCATGAGTTCAGAAATGAAAGGCTTGAGCTCTTGATCATATGTATGGATAAAAACTGAATTCTATCTTTGGCAAGTTTGAAGCCAATTAGCAGGCATCGGTGAAGGTGAAAGAGGCATTCCTGACTACTGTTCTACGCTCTCTGGACATGTTGCAGAGCATCTTGCTAAATTGGGTCCCTAGTGGCTGGTCTCCAGCTTCCTACAGATGACTCCAGATTAACAATTTGCACGTTGTAGTGAAGAATGTCAAATACTTATCACAACCTAACAAACTCATGCAAGTCAGCATGGAGAAGTGGCATACTATATAGCCCCTGGGCTGCAGAAAAGGGAGCCAGCTGGTCGTGCTGGAGTCTGTATCTGATCAGTGATTACACAGTTTTAGGAGATTTTAACAGGGGTCATTTAGGCATTTACAGTCCTCAAGACCTTCACCCACTGGAGGGCAGGGGGGGATTATGGTAAATGTAACATGAATTTGTACCATGTAAGCTACAACCTAAACCCTTCCTATCATTTACACACATGAATAAACTGCCCTTTATAAGAAAAGCAGCAGCATCCTTCCAAGTCCAATCCTGTCATGACATTGTCTTTATCATTAAAGCAACCATGACTTACCTGGCCTGATGTCAGCTTGGGTGCAGCTCACTGTCCTCTGGTATTTGGGCACTCCCAAGTGCTTTATCTCTCTGGGCAAACCAGAAGAGTCGTCCCCTTACAGGATCAAGAAAGCCCAGCAGAAGCCACATGCTTGGTTTTACCCCTTCATCTGCACCTTCACTGTCCCTAGAAGAAACAGTGCCTGGGGCTTCTGGCTGGCTGAGATATCTCCAGGGTCCTACTCCACTGGAGGGCACTGAAGAAGAGGCCTGCATCCTCCCTCCAACACAGGGCTCTGATACCAAGCAAAGGGGGGCACAGCAGATGGGGAAGCTGGGTGCGGAAGTCCTCACTTAAACAGGGTGGCTAATCTTGAACTGTTGTGAATGCAAAGGAACCCAAGGAGAAGAAGGCAGATACAGTGGTAACATCAGTTCTTCCCCCCCCCCCCCC
>NW_017728991.1:15383538-15395143 GCF_001723915.1 Gavialis gangeticus
CCCCCCCCCCCCCCCAAAACAACACTGGGGGGACAGCTGCTTCAGATGCATTCCTGGGTGCCAGCTCAGGTGCCCACAAGACTATGAGGATACCCTTTGGGTGCAGGGTTAGCTGTTCCCCAGCTCATCAAAGCACAGCTGAGAGGAACTAATTGCAAACACGGATGCCCCCCAAGCACATAAAGCACTGATCTGGACAAGGCAGAGGGCAGGGAGACCCCTCAAAGGTACAGGGAGCTGTGCATGCCTGAAAGGGGGCCTCCTCTTCTGCCTGGCATACCTTCCCAGAATGCCTTGCAACAGCCTAAAAATGCTTCCCAGAATCCCTCTGTTCTGAACCAAACCAGGACCGGAGGCACATTTGCCTTGCAGCCAGCCTTAAAAGGGCAGAGCTTGGGACAAGCGCGCGCCAGCGTCTCTTCAAAGCAACAGAGCAATCCGTGATGGATACGAACGTACTCTCTACAAGTTAACATAAACCGAGATTAGCCTTGACATTTCTAGGTCTTGCAGTCGGGTTCAGTGACAAAAGCCAGCTCTGGATCTGGAGTCTTTCCTGAAGCTATTTATTTATTTTAAGAAAAGATTGAGTTAGTCAAGGTGGACGGCAGCCTGTAGGCAAAGAACAGCGTTTAAGTGGGATCCTTAAAATCAGCGGATCCTACATGGGGTCAGAAAAATTTCCTTCAAATAAACTTTCTGTTAAAATAAGAGGGCTGGGGTGGGGATTGGAAAAGTCTCCCACTCAGTCAGTGATTTAAATGCAGCAGTGACCATCGTGCTCTTGAAATGCCAAAGCTGAGTTTCCTGATGAAAGATCATGGAGAAATGGTTAGTAATCCTAAAGGATGGGTGATGTGAGTGGTTTCTTCTCATGGATTTTGCTTTGACTGTCAGCCTGCCTCACTTTGTAACTCTGTAGGTGCCTGACAAATCCCTGTTCTGACTGTTACAGAGGCACCCTCTTTTCCTGAATCAAAACTCATGGCAGAGGTGATATCTTTTATTAGACCAACTAGATATTTGCAATAAATAAATAAAAGCAAATCTTTATTTTCAACCTTCCAGGCAAATAAAGAACTCTGGCAAATAAATATTTTTTTTGTGCAAATATCTAGTTGGTCTAATAAAAGATACCACCTCTGCCACAAGTTTTGATTCTTTTTCCCTCTAGACCAATAGGGCTACAACCAGGACACCCGTTTACTGAGGAACCCCAAGTATTCTTTTACCTGTCCCATTCTACTTTGGATATCCCCCAAAAGACGGAGACACCTTCCTTCTTTCACAGGAGAGTCCTCAGGCTCTCTGCAAACACCTCATTATAAACAATGACCAAAATCACTGACTATCCTGAATAAGGATCACTCAGACACAGGACTAAGCAACAACAGTTTAAAATCAGTTGGAAACAAGGGGAGGATTTTTGCATGAAAATACACTGGTTGTTTGCCAGGGCAGCCAGGTTAACATAGTGGCTATTGAAAAAAAGTGCCGTGTGAATGGGAATTTCACCCAAATAGCTGCTGTTTTTCTGGGGGGGGGGTTGCCTTGGGGTAATTTATACAAATGAGCCTATTCCAAATCAAAAGCACATTGGAGACACCTTGTAGTAAAATTAAGTCCATTGTACTTTTATCTCAGGATGGCTCTCACACAGTTATCCCATAGTCAAAACAGCTTTTTAGCTGTGAAGACAATCCTGGGGAGTGAGGAAGGCTTCAGTTTTATATTCAGTTGTATCATAGCATTCCCAGCATAGCTGCGCTACGTACGGTAGCACTGACAAAGCTTGGTTTTATGGCTTACTTCAAAGAAACATTGCCATCTAGTGATTGACTAAATGTGGTTCATCTAGTACAAGGGTGATTCTTGGAGATGACCCATCCAAACAGTGACCAGATGAGACCCAGGTTTGGGGGAGATTTCATGAGACCATAGATAAGAGGTGGTCAAACTTCCTTCTAGCTACAGACAAAAATCTTGACATGACCAAGGGCTACAGGAGACAATACTTTCAATCAATATGTATTTCAGAGTCCTGATCCACACACAGATCTCCAGTTTGAAAAATAATTTGTTGTTAAACGCCTTTATTCAGGAGCTGCATTGTAACTTCCTGGTCTCTGCGTGTGGTCTCTAGCCACCCTTTGCCCACCCCTGTCAGATGGTTAACTAATAGCCCTGAATTGTTTGGTGAAATGGAAGAGCTCATCAGATTAACAGTCTGCAGATTTAAGTACATTTAAGGAAATGGGACCAGTTATTCCCTGTCTGTCCCTTGGCTGCAGGTTCAGTCTATCTGCCTTTCACCGCTTTGTTTAATATTTCATTAAATAGTAGGCAATGAACCATCTGTTTGGCAAGTTGCTATATTATTGCCAGTTCATGAGTGGAGTTAAGAGATTACTTACAAATTAGCACCATCTCCTAAAAGGATTGTCAAAAGTCCTTAGAAATCAGGTTTGCCAAGAGCTGGCCTGGCACCATAGAGCTGTCTATTTAAAAAAAAAAAAATCACATTTCCAGTGTGGCCAGAACACCTGACTGCATCCCTTGCTTTCAACATGAGGGGAATAAATTCACAGTGAAAAAAAAATCCTCCTCTCACTTGATGGGCAGATGTACAGTTGATTATCTCAGGAGTGTGATCAAGTCCTTTTTTTAGGGGATTTATCATAGCAGCTACATGAAGGCCCTAATCCTATAAATCTTACTTCTTTTAGGGCTTGATTCTCCACTGCCTTGCTGCTGCAAAGTTATCTATGCTGGTGTGATGTCCGTGTAAGGTATAACCGTCTGCAGTGACTGAAAATTGTGATTTGGGCACATTCTGCGCCTGCTATACAGCAGCATCAGTGACTGTAGGACAGACTGGATCGTGACCATCGTGACCACCAAAGACAATCAGGATCTTTGGTGGTTCCCTTCTCTGTAAAATGAGGAGGGTGATGCAGTGGCCAGGCAGGACGTGGCGAGAGCTCGCAATGGTTCTGACCAGACAAACGCGGCCAGGCAGGAGCGTGCAACGAGAACCACAGCTTTGGCATGGGTGCGAAGGGGGCGAATCCATCCCCCCGCTGTGAAGAACGCAGTCCTATGAGTCCTGGTGTGTTGCAAAGGGAGTTTGCACCCGCAAGCTTGCCAAGAAAAATGTTTCCAACTATTCAAGCTGGTCTAATAAAAGCCATCGGATTCACCCAAAGAACCTCGTCCGCCCAGGTCCTTAGACTGACATGGCTACAACCACCACCCTTGAAACTGTGCATCGAAGGAAAGCGACATGCAGCAGCCCAGGGTGCATGACGCTGCGTGCGCACATGTGTGAGCCAGCGTGCTCCGTCTGGCAGGGTGGGGCCGGTGCCCTGGTGATCACTCCCTCTCCTGTTGTTCCCCAGGTCAGTGCAGGGGACCCTGAGAGCCCAGCACGGACAAGGGGGGGCCCTGCCTGCAGCCTTGCCTCCCTAGAGGGCGGCCCTGGGGTGTTTGCCAAGGGAGCCCTGCAGCATGGAACCCGCGGCGCATTAGGACCCAGTGAGAAGGGGCCCCTCCCCCAGTACCCGACGGGCACTAGGACCGCGCGGAACGCCGCGCGGCGGAGCGGAAGTTCTGCCCGCGCCGATGGAGGCCGAGCCGCCGCCGCGCGCCAGCCGCCTGCTCAGGTTGGGGGGGTGGGCGCCGGGCTTCGGCGGTCTTAAAGGGGCCGCGTCCTCTGTCCCTGCAGCCCTTCCCTCCCACGTGCTCGGCGGGGAGGATCCACCGGCTGCTTGGAGCTGGGCGGGGGGATCCCCGCCTGGTGCGTCCTGCACCATCGTGGTGCAAACGGGGCACCATTGCAGCCCGAGCCGTGCGCTGCCAGGGGGGCAGTGCCCGGGGCACGGTGTCACGCGTCTGCGTCGTGTCCTGGGCGTGCAGCCTGAGCACTGTGCTGGTGCCCCCATCACATGGGTGTGAGTGCCACATGTCCGCCTGTCTTGTGAGCACGAGGCGGCTGTGTGGGGGTGCCCTAAGGTGCTGCCGGGTACCAGCGTCGCGCCCGTGCCCGCGTCGTGGGCATGGGGCGTTGTAGCCCGAGCCGTGCACGCCCAGCCCCGTGGTAGTGCCTTGTGCCACGTGCTGTGGTGCCTGCGGGGTACTAGTGTTGCGCACCCGCCTGTGTTGTGGGCGTGGGGCGTTGGTGCAGCCTGAGTCGTGCACTTCTAGCTGCATGGTAGTGCCTCACGTCCTGCCCTGTGGTGCTGCCAGGTACCAGTGTCGCACACCTGCCTGTGTCCTGTGCCAAGCCCCGTGGTAGTACCCTGCTGAGCACACTAGGCTGCCATGTGCCAGGCACCGTTGTACTGCACCGCGCTCCCCACTGGTGCATGCTACCAGGGCACCCCTGTAACAGGCCACATCACCTGCCGCTGCCAGGGCACCAATGTCACGCACATGTCCAGGATGCAGGGGGAGTCTGGTTTGCTTGTCAATCAAAGGCACGGTGCTGCTTCCCAGCGCAGGGTCTCCTCCGTATTCAGAGAACAGGCAGTTTTCCCCGCCAGCCTTACCTGGAGGAAGCGCTTCTGTGGGCTGCAGCAAAGATCAGTCTGACCAGCCAGTCAGCCCTTGGCCAGTGCCGAGCATGCCAGGCAGGGAGCCAGCTGCGAGGGGATGGTGCAATGCTAATGCTTCGTTGTCTTCAGCCCGGCAGAGTTGCTGGCAGCACGAACCCGTGACCGCAAGGTTCCTCAGCGCTCGCATGGCCAGAAGGACTTCGTTCCCGACGGCTCAGAAGGGCAGGCAGAGCGGCTGCGCCAATGCCGGGAGGAGCACTGGCAGCTCCTGGCCGAGGAGCGTGTGGAGCGGCTGTAAGTTTCTCTTGCTGGTTTTAGTAGCTCCGTGCTCCCGCTGACCCTCCTGGTGATGAGAAGGGCAGAGCACATCTGGGGACACCTGGGTTGGAGACTGACAGCCCTGAGGGGCTCATCGTGGTGTGAATTCCCCTCCCCAGATCTCTTATAGATCTTAATGTGGAGACACGTGGACTTTACTACCTTGGAGTTATGACTGTCTTCATGTTTTACAGATGGGGAAATTGAGGCACAGGGGGTGGCAGCTTGCGTGTCCCCAGAGCAAACCCATGGCAGAATCTATGAGTCCTGCCTCCAAGGCTTTGTCTATACTTAGCTTTCTCTGCTGCTGCAAATTCCGACACCGACTGCCACTGCAAAGCTGCTAGCATGCATGCCTACCCATGCACTTCTGGCAGCTCCCTGTGGACCAGCTGCGTTGTTGCCAGAGGTCAGAGTTCACCCTGGGGCACTGATGAAGGGGCCACAGTAGGCAGCATAGGGCACAGAAATGTCTGCACAGACCTTCTGCCAGCAGGTGGGTGGCAGCAGAAGTCTTCTTCACAACCCGCCGAGGTGTAGCAGCTTTAAGCCCAGTTTATGGAAATGGGAGTTTCCTCCCTTGCTTGTTCCAAGGGCCTTATGGCTAAGGGCAAGCAAAACTCGGCGGCATCCGAATCCCAAGCCCCTGGGCTTGGGCCTGCAAGTAGGATGCCGACCAAAGGGTTTGGAAACATCTGAAACCCCAGGTGTGAGTGAAGGATGTTTGCCGGTAGTAGGGCCACACATGGTTCTGGACTCTTGGATTTGGAAGTAGTTTTGGCTAATTTGGCCTTGGATACTAATTTTAAAAAAAAGAAGTCTTCCCTCAGCAGACATGACTGAGTCTGGCAGTGAAAGGGAGCGTTCTGCTGCAGAGAAGTTGTGGGTGTGGATGCACTACCCATTTATCCAGCAGAACTTTTTCGTGTACCCTAGGCTCCGTGTCATTTGCCTCAACCAGTAACAGGCATTTCCATCTGGGTCTGCCCTCTGGCTAAGTTGTCCACTGTTCCCTTTGCACAATTCATTGCACAGTTGCAAAGTGCCCCTGATAAATGCATGTGCTTTACTTTGTATGTTACAGAAGCATTGTGGGGGATAGCAACAAGAGCTGCAGGACATTTCTATATGTTACACTAGTGGGGGACAGTCCTTTTGGCAGGTGTGCCACAAATTAGCCCCACACCCTCTCCATGTGCTACCCTGATCTCCTTCCCCTACCCAATCTGCTGCTCTGCTTTCTGCTCCCAGCCCTCTGCTCCCTGCTTCATTTGCTGCTTTCCGCTTCCTTCCCTGTGCTCCCGGCCCAATTTGTTGCTCTGCTTTCTGCTCCCTTCCCTATCTGCTGCTGTGCCGCTCGTTGCTCCCCCAATCCACCACGTAATGCTTATAGAGGCTGCCTGTGCCATTTGTGGTACCCATGCAGCAGGTTGGCCACCCTTGTGTTACACCATGAGTCCAGTTGGGTATCTTTTCTTCAGCAGGCTCTCTTACAATCAGAGAGCAGTATGGGGAGTTTGCAGCCTCCTACACAGCTGCCTTCCCATCCCTTGCTAGGGAGCAGGGTGTTCCAAACTGTTATATTAGGAATGATGTCTGTTGTGCTATTATGTCTTAACCTTCTCAGGGGAAGTTTGGTAAAAGCTGAATGGAAGCCAAATGAAGGCCTTGTGGAACTGAAATCCCCGGCAGTAAGTAATGTCATTGCAATTGGTTGATGCTGTTTTCTTCTACTGACAACAGCAGCCTGTGTTTTTTCTCTCTCTCTCTTCTTTTAAATTTCCTTCTCAATATGGGAAGGAGCCTGGGTGGGGAAAAGAGGTAGCTAAAACACGTCATGGATTTGTCTTTCTGTTTGCAGGGGAAGTTCTGGCACACGATGGGGTTCACAGAGCATGGCAAACAGTGCCTGCTACCAGAGGAAGCCCTCTATCTACTGGAGTGTGTGAGTAGGATGCCCAGGCATGGGACCAGTGAGCTCTTTCTGAATAACACTGTTGCAGAAGTGATAGTAGCTGGGCAGTGAAATGGATCCTTTATCTTCCCCACTGGCTCCAAAGCCTCTTCTCATCTAGCAGACTGTGTGAGCCAGTTTCTATTCTGCCTGTTACACATCTAAGTGGTATGTAAGTATTTAAGTACACTACTATTCCACCGTGCTTGAGTCACTTAACAAATTTTATTTTAATTCATCTTAACTTTAATTATGCCAAGACACCAAAGTGAACAAAAAGAAGGACGAGGTCTCCTCCACCCTTTGTGCTAAACTTTCTTCAGAGGCTCAAGTAGGGCAGAGTAGGATTCTGTTCAGATACCATTTGCATGGCTGCTTGGTGGAATAAGATCGGGCCCTATGCACTTTGGGACCTCGTCTGAAACCCTCTGTGTGTCTGTTGGTCATTTCCACTCTCTTATCAACCGATCTTTTGAGAGAGGTTCAGTTCCAGAGACACCATCTCTCTGTGTGTGGAGAAAGGTAATTAGCAGTGTTAGTGTGAAAGCAGGCAGAAGGCAGGGCATGGTGGCACCTTAGAAACTAACTAGTTGTATGTCAGTGGTGACACAGAGCACACTGGCTTTAGATCACTGGTTCAAAGAAGGGCTGTGGTCCTAGTGCTTTCCAGCTGTTCCCTTCTTTTCAGTGCCCAGTGAAACATGTCTGTCATCACTACGGGTCTCACTCTTGCTTCCGGCAAGTACAGGATAACTGCGTGGTGATCCCAGTTAAGGCAGGGTTGGCTTTCTGTGATTTATGAGTGTAGGTCTTGCCACTGAAAAGTGATTTCAGCTTAATAGTGATCCAAGTCTAAAGGCCAACTTGTTTTGTCTTAGCAAACTTTGCTGGATTCGAGGTAGGAGACTGTCATTTGAACCTTGAATCCAGGGGCTTTTCTCTGCCAATGGAGGTTTGCCAGGCATCAGGTCATAAGTGGCTTGACTTGAAAACAGATTTTGGCACAGAATCACAAGGGTAAGAGAATGAAAGCCTGGAAGAAAAGATTAGAAGCTTGGCTTGAAACCAGCTGCTGAGCAGGCCCCAGCATTAGAGAGGGACTGAACATGAGGGAAGCTGAGTGCCCATCACTAGCCCAGAAGTTGGGGGGGGAGGGGGATTGTTATAGGTGCTCAGCATTGAAGAAGTTTGACCATGTAGCAAAGCGCAGAGGCAGGTGGGAAAGCTGAGCCCGGTCAGTTTTGCTGCCATTCTGAGCGCTTCTGTCACACCCAAGGCAGGGAGGTGGCATTGCCACACTCTGTGAAACAAACAGATATAAAAAATGTGAAGCACAGAAGTTATGTTCCGTTATTGTGAGAGGCCCCAGGATGAGGTTTCTGAGTCATACACCCGCAGGGTGCTAGGATCAGCTGTTGAGACCAGAAGGAGAGACTAGGTGTGAATCTGTAGAACTGGTTTCCTGCAGTTCCTAATCCCCAGGCTTTTGTTTTCCAGGGCTCTATTCAGCTCTTTTACAGAGACCTGCCCTTGTCCATTCAGGAAGCCTATGAGACCCTGCTGTCCCAGAGTACTGTGAGCCTGCTGCAGTATCAGGTGCGCCGCATGGATCTGACTCCACCTGTGACTGGTGTGAGGGGAAGGGTGGGAGGGGAGGATCATAGCCAACACCTGCACACAGCTCCCATACACCCGCTTTCAAATGCAGGGGCTCCTATCTTCTCTTTTATTGTCCCCTTGCTCTCATTCTTTCCCTTGGGTCTTTCCTGTGATCATACAGTGCTTTACTCTGTGCACAGAGAAGCAGAAGCTAGTCTTCATTAACAGGATCATGGTTGCATCTGTGCTGTGCTTCTCCTGCCGAAGAGGTGTGAGATGGAGATACAGTCACTGGGAAACAGTGTGCTACAGGCATAAAAGGCAAAGCAAGGCAAAAGGCAGCAGCAGAAGCAAAGAAGGAACCATGCAGCGCCCCAGAGAGCAGCAGAATGGAAGTGACAAGACTGGCATCTGTTTTTGCTTCTGCTGCTGGTTCCTTCCTATTGCTGGGCCCAGTAGGTGCAGTGGCAACACCGAAGTTCTCTTGTCATTTCTGAAACATGGGGTGTCAGAGGCAAACCCATGACTTCCATGCTCCCCCACTAGCTTTTTTCTTCCTGAGCACTAAAGTTTGCAGTAGAGACAACCTGTATAAATCCCCTTCCCTTCCCTTTGCAGGCTCAGGTGTGGTGAACTTTCCACCACCCTGTCACCAGGGGGCAAGAGGCATTTCGTGGGCATTCGTGCCAGTCTGTTTCTGCATGGGGATGAGCACTTAGTGAGACCTACAGGCTCAGCATTAGCTAGGCCATGCAGTCCAACACAGGCTTTTTAAAATGGTCTTTTTCAAACCAAGCAGTGTTGCAGCCATATTCTTTGTTCCTGAATGCAGTGGAGACTGGCAAACCATGGACCGGAAGTGACCGTGGACCAGCATACTGCGGACCAGCAGCCAGCCTTTTTTTATACTGCGGACTGGTTGGTTGCCAGTCTGCAGTATGCCGGTCACTTCCAGACTTCTGGTCTGGCAGCCAACCCTCCTATGGGCTGGCAGCCAACCCTTCATGGCGCAGTACCGAACCGTGGCCTGGGGGTTGGGAACCTCTGCCTTAATGAACTGGCTGTTGTTTTAACATTCCTGCTCTCCTTTGAAGGTGTTCAGCCACTTGAAGAGACTAGGTTACATTGTGCTGCGATTCCACCCCAGGTAACCAGTTTGTTCTTTCCATTATGCTGTTCCCCTGCTTTCTTTCAGCAGGTCCCTATTTTGGCCTTTGCTACTCATTTGCTCCATGACCTTGGACAAGTCACTTCATCTCTCTGGGAATCCTTGATCTTTGTCTTGTCTGGTAGGACATTACTGGTTGAGGGCATGGGCTCCCTCTTAACTTTGTGCATGCAGTGCCTAGCCAAGGGGGCCCTGATCTCAGTTGGGATCTCTAAGCACAAGTAATTGTAGCAGCAATGATATTATGAGACAGCATTTACTAGGACCCGCAGTACTTGGATCATGAGGTCCTTGGGAACTTGTTTTGTTGTGTTCATGCAGCGTGGGGCACAGTGGGGTCCTGGTCCATGACCAGGGCTCTAGTCTTACTGCAATACAAACAACAGTAGTAATGAAGATCTGCCTGCACTCTCCCCTGCCAGACTCAATCAAGGTCCTTCAACTTCAACCCTTTCCCCCTTAGCCCTAAATCCTTCTAAGCTTTTCCCTGTTTGAGCCTCCAGACCCTCTGGGCCAGCAGGATAGAGGGATGTGCAAGTAAAGTGGACTCTAAAGGTGCCTTGCATTCTAGCCCTGGGGGGTTACTAGCCAGAAATAACACTGCAAACTCTTCTACTGTTCAACTCCTATCATGACTGATGTGAAGTGGGTGCATGAATTAAAGGGAGAGGGCAAGCAACTGCAAGCAAAAGGCTGCTGATTTTGCCCTGCTCTTGCCTACTGTTTCCAGGCCCAGGAAGAGGTTTTGATTGCTTAGTTTTGCTGCATGGCTGAGCTGGAAGGGTTTTCTAACACCCCCCCACCCCGCTCTGTTTCTCTGCATGTCTCATTGCAGCGTGGTCCCATCCTGGTATGAGAGGCAGCTGAACCTTGACAGTCACTGCAAGAGCTCTGGGAAACACCATCGCAAGAGGAGGAGAAGCTCTAGCCCTCGGTAAGGGAGATGGCCCCCAGTGGCTTGCCTTACAGACAGACCATTTTTCACACTTCGGTCCATGCTAAACGTGTGTAGCCCATTGCCTCTAAGGGTGGGAAACAGGCATAGCCCCCAGCCTCTGCAAGGTGCTGAAAATCGGTCATCGAGCCAACCATCATGCATGGGGGAACAGCTGTCAGGTGTCCAGAGGGCCAGTCAGTTATCTGGAACAAAACTGAGTTCTGGATCAGTTCACAACCCATCATTTACAGTATAGTAACATCCATTCATCCTTTTTGCATTGCATGCTCTTTCTGTCTCTCACTCTCTTCCCCCTCACCATCCTATCTCTTCCCCCTCACCTTCCCCCTCACCATGTATCCCAGGCCCTGACTCATCTGGCTCCTACATAGCTGTATTGGGACAACATTCCCTGGTCCTTCCTCCCCAGGTGAAGCAGTGATGTGTCAGTTCTGCCCAAGCATTTCTGGGTTCTTAGCGAACCCTTTGCAAAAATTGTCCCTCACCACCTTGCACTCTTCACGGGGGGTAGATTATCCCTGAGCCCTGTGTGCTGATACTAACATAAAGGAAGATTTCTGCAATCCTTGAATGGAAAGAATCACTATATGAGAAGGAAATTGGTGCTGTGTCAGATGTGGTTAAGCTGTTCGTGACAAAGACTAGGTTTTCTGTTTTGTGCTTGTACAACTCCTAGCACAATAAGCCCTGGCCCATCTAAGAGGTCCCTGGGTGCTACCTGAGCACAAATAATAAAATACATTATTATTAATAATTAACAGAGCTTTTTAGCAGGTGGCAGCACTGTCTCAGAAATGGACGACAACAGACAGGTCAGCCCAGGGCACTAGGCCTGTGCGAAGTGGCTAGTATTCACTTCGGATTTGGATTTGGCTGATTCGGGGGACGGTGATTCGATTTGTTTATTTGAATCACTGTCCCGAATTGATTCGGTTGAATCTCTGAATCAGCCAGGCCAGGCCCATCTCCCACAGCCCAGCAATGGCTGCTCTGCCCACCCCAAATCCCAGCACTTGTTAAAAAAAAAAAAAAAAAAGCCCCAGTTCAGCAGGTGC
>NW_017728991.1:15400143-15400435 GCF_001723915.1 Gavialis gangeticus
CGGTGATTCGATTTGTTTATTTGAATCACTGTCCCGAATTGATTCGGTTGAATCTCTGAATCAGCCAGGCCAGGCCCATCTCCCACAGCCCAGCAATGGCTGCTCTGCCCACCCCAAATCCCAGCACTTGTTAAAAAAAAAAAAAAAAAAGCCCCAGTTCAGCAGGTGCTGCTGGGTGCTGACCCTGCTGTCCCAGCCCCTCTCATGGCTGCCCTGCCCACCACAGCTCTGGCCCTTTAAGACCCCCCCCCAGATTTCATAGATTCATAGACATTAGGGCTGGAAGGGACCT
>NW_017728991.1:15400446-15400725 GCF_001723915.1 Gavialis gangeticus
TCTTTAATAAACTTTTCTAAGACCTTCCCTGGGATAGAGAGAGGTCAGGCTGATGGGCCTGTAGTTTGCAGGATCCACTTTCCTTCCTTTCTTGAAGACGGGCACCACGTTGGTCTTCTTCCAGCCTTCGGGCACTACACCAGAGCGCCAGGAGCTCTCAAAGATCTGTGCCAGGGGCTGGGCTATGATGCTCGCCAGCTCCTTGAGTACCCTGGGGTGTAGATTGTCAGGGCCGGCTGACTTGAAGGTGTCCAGCCTCTCAAGGTGTTCCTTCACGAG
>NW_017728991.1:15400890-15401434 GCF_001723915.1 Gavialis gangeticus
CCTCCCTGTCCCGTAGTGGGCATGGGCATCCCATGGGACTGATGAAAGATGGATGCAAAGTACCCATTTAATAGGTTGGCTTTTTCCTGGGCGTCAGTTGTCAGACTCACTGTTCCTGCAGGGCGGGGAATGATCCCCGCTGCCCCACACCACATGGAGGAGCTCTGCACAAGTCCCCCAAAGCCCTGAGGCTGCTGCAGGAGCAGTGAGTCCCGGGGCTTTTCTCGGGTTTTTTTTCTTAAAGTGCTGGAGCTGGTCCATGTGGGGCACCCGTGGAGGGGCTGGGGAAGTGCGGGGGTGTCGGGGGTCACCCCCCCACACCTGGCAGCACCCAGTGAGCACTGGGGCTGTATTTTTAAACACTGGGAGCTGGGGTGGGCGGGGGCAGCCATGGGGCTGGGGTAGTGGGCAGGAGTCGGGGGGGCTGGCAGGGGTCCCCCCATGGTCCCCTCCCCCAGCCCCCCTCTCCCACACCTACTTACCAGCTCAGAGTCTAGCTGCAGCTCCTTGCTGTAGCCACGGGGGACTGCCTGAATCATCGAAG
>NW_017728991.1:15401735-15423705 GCF_001723915.1 Gavialis gangeticus
CAGCCCCCCCCAGTACTTAGCAGCCCAGAGTGCCCGAATCATCAAAGCTCCCCAAAACTTTTCTGAAGATTTGGAGAGCTTTGAATTGATTCAGACCTTTTAATTGGTCCCCTGATTTGATTCGGAGATTTGGCCACCAAATTGGGCCGAATCTCCTTCAAATTGAATCGCCACCCGAACCTTTGCATAGCCATCCAGGGCACTGCTATCAGAGAAGTTTCGTCCCAAACATGTCAATGCCGTGTGGATTATGGTGAAGTTTAAGAAAGATGCAGGAAGCAAAATGCAGTTTTTTGTAGTAGATTCACACTTCTAGGCACCTGAGATCAGATCATTTGGAAATGACAAATTACACGAGTTTGGTACTTCCAGTTTTATTCCCATTGGATTTTCTATCTGTATGTAAACCTACTCCATCCCACTGTTTCATTGGTTAGCATCTGTCCGGGGGGCCCAGGCCTGGAGGAGTGGAGGTGTGGGTGGGTCCTACAGGGCAGGACAGAGGGACAATGAACATTTTGGTTGGGAACCAAAACTGGAATAGGTTTGGGGCTTCAGTGGAGCATTTACAGAGCTGTGTGGCATGTTTAGCAATGTGTTTGCTACTCCTGTTTGGCTTTGGCCAGCATTTTGGAAATGCCAAAGTGCAACAGAGTACTTCAGAACAGGAAATATCTTACTATAGTGCAGAGGATACACAACTGTTTGCATGGGCTACTGATACATAGGGCATTTATACACAAACCTTTTCACGCTGTGACGTGCTGGAGATCTGACGTGGAGCTAACTTGATTGCTTGAGTCTGCTCCGCGTGAGAACTGATGTGCACTGCACTGTGTCGTGTCCAATTGTATAAGAGGTGAAATGCACGTCAGTGTGCAGAAAGGGTTGGTGGTGCACTTTGAAATAAAACACCTTTGATGTGTTTTAGTTAAAAAGTGTGCTGCCACTCTTTTCTCAGTGCTGATGTGTATTTCGCCATTTATACAAATGCATGCGCTGCAGTGCCAGGCACCTTTAAAAGTGCTCAGTGCTGCAACACAAGCATGTGTACTAATTGCCCCTTGTTTTTTTTTTCTCTTGCTCAGCAGACCCAACTTTGTTTCCGTTATCTGTAGAGGGGGCAAGATTTGAGTAAAGGGCTTTGCGGAAGCAAAATTCTGACTATGGATGGTCCCTTCCACACTGCCCCACTCCTATTCTTGTTTGTAGGGTACTAGACAAGAAGCAAAAGGCATCAGGAGACCCTCTGGAAGCTGAAGAGACCCTGGAAAAGGCCAGTGAGGGCCAGAGAGAGCCCATCCACCAAGCCTCCGATGGGAGCTGTTTGTCAGGGAAGTCCAAAGAGTCAGATACTGGCATTGAAACAGGGGATTCAGCCCAAGTCCCTGCTGAAACCACACAACACAGTGCGTCTCCCAGCCAGTGCCAGGATAAGGCTGGAGACTCAAGTGAGACTGCTGAGGAGAGCTATGATGGTGCCCTCTCATCCCGCTGGGACTTCTCCAGAATCATCTTCCCCAACATGGCATCTGACCATCCATGCACCTTCCTGCCCCAGCCTGACAAGAGGCTTCTCCCAGACAATGTGGCAGTCCAGGAAGTGGATGCCACCCGTTGGCGTTGGCTGATCAATCAGAAGCGTGAGAAGCTGTCGCAGAAAGAGCGGGAGCAGCGGGAAAGGGAAAGCCGGTTCAAAAATAGCATCAATGCAGACAAGGAGGTGAGGCGTTGCTCCAACTGGCAGGAGTACAAGTTGCTCCTGAAGCAGAGGAGGCAGCAGAGGTTGAGGAGACGGCCATCACACCTGTGGGATCAGGCAGTCACCCCGCTGGTGAAGCCAGATGAAGTTGCCTCATCAGGTACCTGATTTAGGAGAAAGCAACTTAAATGTAGGATGGCGGGGCCCCAGTGGGACCACGTGACTAACGCAGATAGACAGTGTGGGGAAGATTCAGCATTAGCCAGGAGGTGGCAGTAATGGGATGGAGCGGAAAGAAGGGTAAGCTCTCCTGAACACCTGGCTTAGCTGTGAACAGGAGCAGTTTCCTGAGTGGTGAAAGCCCCGTTCTGTGGATCTGGATGAACCAAGCACCAAAGTAGCCCATACAAGCCAGGGGAGATGGTGGATGGGCTTTGCCGTCTCTCCTTCTGTGACCCATGAAGCTGCTTTTTTCTCTAGCAGTGAGGGGAAAATAGTTGGGCTATCCTTGCCAGTGCTGAAACAGCAGCAAGTTAAGGGGAATAGATGTGGGAGTAAAAGCCTCTGAAGTATCAAGAAGAGGTCTTGGAGATGCCGACAGGGGTCTGGAGGCAGGTGGTTCCAGGCTTGGACTGAGCTAGGAGGAAGCATAGAGAAGTCCTTGCAGACAGAACTGAACAGTCTGATCTTTTCCTGTTTGTTCTCCCACAGCTGCTGTCCTCCAACAGATCAGTGTGCTACAGCCCTCCCACATCCTGGATGGAGCCTCCCGGTTAGTATCAATCCTGACAGCTAGGAGATTCTAGCATGCGCAGGTCTGACTGAACGTAATGTCTTGTCTCTCTTTGCGGGGTCTGAAAGATGTTCTCCATAGCGGCTTGGGAGCTGTCTAGTGTACCAGATGCCTCGTGAAGGGCTGGTATTTAGCTGAAACTGTGCGTGTCTGCAGCAGAGTACAGTAACACAGCACATATGCTTCAGGCTGATTATCACTTGGTTGTGTTAGCTCTTATTACAATGCTTGGGCAAAGTCCAGTGTACTGTAGCAAACCCTTCACATCTTGAATTCCACTCTGCATTGACTCCTGTGAGCCTTGTCCAGAGGTCTAGTTGCCTATATTTACCTAAAGCTGAGCGCTTCATTAGGGTGTGTCGTGTCATAGTTTCATAGTTTCATAGATTTAGGGTCGGAAGGGACCTAGTAGATCTTCTAGCCCGACCCCCCGCCAGGGCGGGAGAACAACAAAACCCCAAAACAAAAACGGGACTCAAATGAGTCCAGCCAGGTAGGCATCCAGCCTCTTCTTAAAGACCCCCAGGGTAGGGGCCAGCACCACTTCCCTTGGAAGTTGGTTCCAGCTCCTAGCCGCCCTAACTGTGAAGTAGTTTTTGCGGATGTCCAATCTATACCTCCTCTCCATCAACTTGTGCCCATTACTCCTTGTTATGCCAGCGGGCGCTAGGGGAAACAGCGTCTCCCCCAAACCCTTCTGGTCCCCCCTAGTGAGTTTATAGACGGTCACCAGGTCCCCCCTCAGCCTTCTCTTGTGGAGGCTGAATAGGTTCAGGTCCTGCAGTCTCTCACTGTAGGGTCTGCCCTGTTGTCCCCATGTGGGTGGCCCTCCTCTGGACCCTCTCCATGTTGTCCACATCCCTCTTGAAATGGGGCGCACAGAACTGGACACAATAGGTGTCCCTGCAATGATGCTTCCTACCCAGCTGCAGCAGTTGATTAAGATTTAAAAATCTAATCCCCAGGACTTCCAGCTGCATTTCTGTCTGGGAGAGACTTTCTGGGGCTTGTGCATGGGGCCATAGGGCAAGGCAGGGTTTTTCACCAACATCTCTCCCCAGTGGGGTGATGCAGACAGGTGTCCCAGCAGCATAATCAGTATATAGGTCTCTGCTGCTTTGGATGCCTACAACAAAGGCAACAGAAAGAGAGCAAGGTATGAGCTGGCCCATTGCAGACCAGGTCTGGCATCAGGAAGGATGGGAAACTTTGCAGACCCCCAGGTAGCTGTTTTGCAGAAGGAAGATTCTGAATGGCTCTGGAGGACTAAGGGAGTGTTAAGGGGCTGAAGCTAGACAGACTTGGGGCCTTTTTCTCTTTGCTTCCATGCATGGTGCAGACTCCTGCAGTGTATCATTTGGTTCCTGCTTATCCAATCATCTACAGGCTGCAGGAGGACACCAAGGATATGAAGATAGACTTTGATGTGTACCAGGCAGATGCTGTTGCCACCTTTAAGAAGAATGACCCTGGGAAGCCGTATGCCAGGATGTGCGTTCGGAGGTATGGGCTCTTGTGAAGAAACACAACTATGTGCCTGAATGTAAAGAAAGAACTGGCTGATGCTGTGGCAGGCTCAGGATACTGTCCTAGGCCCTGGGTCAGCCATGAGCTCAGTGCAGCAGATCCCTCAGTCTGTATAAAGCCTGTTGGACTTTTGTGGGGCTCCGTATGGGGCTAGGGGTGTCTTGCCCAGAGCTCATTGCAGGCTTGGGCAACAGGGTTATGTTCTGATTCTACTGTGCTAGCTGCTGATTTGCTTCAGGAGGGTAGTTGCCAGCACTGTCTCTATTACTAGAATATGACACTCAGTTGCTGAGCTGGTGCATAGTTCAGTCCCTATGGGCTCTGATATGTGCTACAATTCAAGATGTGGTAACAGGTTAATCGCACCTTAAATAGTAACCCAACCACACGCAAATCAGTTTTAAGGTGTGATAACAGAGTAAATGAACTGCAAAGTTATTCTATGTACAATGTGGAATAACTTTGTCTTGTTCATATCCTGCCTTAAATTGAATGTTGCCACCCATGCCGAGGACCTGTCAAAGCACCATGTACCACCCAGCTGGATGGCATACATGGTTTTATAGCTCCTGGCATACAGGAACCCTGGCCTTGGGCTCCCTGCTCACTAGGATCTGTCAAAACCCTGTGGGTCATCTAGCTGGATGGCATGCATGATTTTACAGCTTCTGGCACATGGGGACCCTGGCACCAGGCTCCCTCTGTACTGGGAGCTATAAAACTGCACATGCTGCCCTGCTGAGCAGGACATGTGTTTCTACTCATCCCTGGCACACAGGGATCCCTGGATTGGGCTTTAGCAGCCTGATTCTGGAGTCCCTGTGCCCCCCAGCTGGGGTTTTGACAATCAACTGATTGTTGGCTGGGGCTGGGGACCAGTTTGATTCCCAGTCCCTGGTCAGTTTATTGTAGATATCTCAGTTTCAGTTTGCTGGTGCAGGGGGAGCCCAGTGTCATTATCCTGGACTCCCCCTCCACCAGCAAGTAAGATGCAACTGAGAGCTAATCCCCAATCCAAAAATTGCGCATCCTGCCAGGCATGTGTATGACATGGCAGGAGATGTGATTGTTGGGATCATGGATTAGATCTCATCACTTAAAGTGAATACCTGTCAGGGACCCATATCTCTTAACACTGACACTTTTAACCTGTTGCTCCTCTGCTGTGTGCAGTCACAGCAGAAATACATCACAGGTGCAGGCAAGGAACCAGTGCAGCTGGTCCAGTACTCAAGCACTTATGAGTTAGCATTGCAATCCCCGCTGTGAGAACATGAACGCCGCTACTGAAGAACAGATAGACTCTGCAGACAACCACAAGGGGGAAAAATGCTAGCCAGATTTTGAGCCTGCTGGCCTGCATATCTGTCCCACACAATGGCAGTCAAATTTTATTTATCTGGTCATTTGTCAAGAGCCTGTGAGCTGCAATTAATTGGCAGAGCATAGAGCAACCTGCAGCTACACTTATCTTCAGCACAGGGGAGTAGTTCTTGTATGCCCTGGTGGCCTGCCTACTTAGATTCAGAGAGGTTCAGTGTTAGGCTGTAAAAATCTTAAAAAGACTTTATGACCATCTTCTCTCGAGGATGCCCTGGTAGATGTGAGGGCCACCTTCGTGCTAGCATTGATGTGCCTTTGCTGATCTGTGGGTCTCAGAAGTTCCCCATGGAGTCTTCCATTTCTGTGCTTTGAAAAAGACAGTATTTCTTCCCTTCCCTTTCCAGGTTTGACGAGCAGATCCCATCCTTGCGAGCGGTGAAGCAGCTGGCCTACCAGAGCCAGGATGTCCCTGTGGTCTTTGCCTTGGTGGACAATGGAGATGTTACTTTTTACTCGTTCAAGGAATTCAAGCTCCCAGTTGATATTTATCACTGAAGCTGCAGTCTCTTGGAGAAGTGGCTTTTGGCAAAAGGAGGAACTTTACTCAGGACCTGATCTCTTGATTCATGGCATGTTATACCAGTGAACAACGTGGGGCAGGGTGTGGCGAGTGGCGACCGCCCTCAGGTGCCGCCGGCAGCATCGGCGGTGCTTCTGTCGGGGGTGCACCGCTAATCTCAGCGGGTGCACATGGTTATACCACACAGAAGCTCTGATAACAAATTAACTTGCAGAATGAGGAGATGCTTTACCCATTGCTCCAGACTTTAGCCACCCAGGGGCTGACTCATTCATAAAAGCCAAATATAATTCAAACAGCCAAGTGCCATCTCTGTACAGCTTACCCGGGTGTTTCCTGATGGGAGCACACACTGCTTTGTTTTTTAAGCTACTGGTCCTCCTGCTCTGCCCATGCCATGGACCACTTCCTCTTATGTCCTCCAGATGTTTTGCTGTTCCCCTGGACCATTAGAACAAGCTTCTCTAATGACCCACATCATACTTTGAGGGCCACTGACTTAGGCCAGTGTGTGAAAGCAACCAGGCTGAATGGTTTGAGAATCACTCTTGGATGTCAGTCAGATTCGGCATAAGTTAATGAGGTCAGTACTGGAATAGCAGGGCTCTGTCACTCACCTGTGTAAATGCCCATCAGATAAAATCCTTAGCTGTCATTTTGGTGTAAAAAGAACTAAGTCACTTCAATAAACCTCTGCCACAGGGCTAATGAATCCAGCTTTGCCATGGCATATATATGATGGCAGGAGACTGCAGTCCTGTGCCAGTCAGTACCAGGGATCTCAATCCTGCAGAGACAAGGGAAGCACTTTGTGAACCAAAGGTATCACAAAAAGCCTTAAGGCACTTTGGAGGAATGTCCTAATGTTGTACTGTAATGTTTGCATTAAGATGGGTCATTGCAACACAGCATCATCCCAGGTCAGAGCTACAGCATGAACATCAGCACCTGATGTCAACACCTCTAACAACCTTGGTAGTGTGGCCCTCTGTTTCCATTTGATGTTATCTTTCCTAAATGCAGGTGCATGTTTCTCTCTCAAGCAAGATGAGCTCATGTAAGACTCCCAGATCCTTCATAAGCCATGTAGTTCTCTGGCTCTTGCATTCCAGGCTGAGAACCACTCTTCCATATCTTTGAACTAACCCCAGGCCTCATCATGGGGATCAGGACTCTCCACCTGAATATTCGGGGGCCAAACATGCTTTAACCTCTATGCAGAAATGCCAACGTGACTAGTGCCGGAAAATCCTGCTTTGTGGATAAAAGGACTCAGCATTGTTGGGCTCAGGGTGCAGCTTTCTTCAGAAATGTTACAGAAAATATTTTAGATGCATTTTATTTGATAACCTCTATTTGGATGATTTGTTGTTATTTTTGCTGGAGGAGATTTAAAGGCTAAAGTATTAAAAGAGCCTTGCCCAACTATGCAAGCTTCTGAGTGTGGTTATTTCTTTGTCCTTTGAAGGAAAATTGTCAGCAGTGCCTTGTCCTCTGAGGCAGCTGCACGAGGAGCTGCACTGTTATTGAACATAGGCAGAGAGTTGCTACGGTCTGTGTCTGGTGATTGGCCTGCTGATGGTATCTGTGCCTGGGATGTTATCAGCATGGCGCATCTTTCTTGTATGGTCTCTTGGATACCACACCAAAAGGTCGGGGTGCCTTCCCCTCGTTGGTTTATGTGGCCCTGTGCTTGTTAGATCATCAGCCAAGGGTCTGGGCTGCTATATAGATACCTTAACGTACCCCTTTGTAACTGCTGAAAAGGAATATGTTGTATTCTCTGCCTTCTGCCTGCCAGACTACTTAAAGGCCTGACTTGGTGGTGGCTCCATTCTGTTAACTCAGCGCTTTTCTTGTACACCTCAGGTGGTGTGGGGAGAGCTGAGAACAGGCAGAGCAAGAAGAGCTACAGTCAGAGCCACAGGGCTTGAATTTATCCATAAGTTAGGTGGACACAATTCCCGGTGACTTCAGTCAGCACTGTGTATGCCTACACAGTAGTAGGATTGTATCAGTGGACTCTACAGAAGCTTACTGGATGAGTTTCGCTAGGGGAAGAGACTCCCTGATTCAGCACAAATCAATTGCCGTTTAATAACCACTGTGGGGAGGATTGAGAAACAGCAGGACCGTGGCTCAGCAGTGCAACTTCTGCTGCCTGTCCCAAAGGGGAGCGTGATGCTGACTGATGTCCAGCTTCCCATTCAGCCTGTGTCCTGGAATAACTGGATTTTGCAACAGGATGGCAGGAGGGAGCTGGCAAGAGGTGTCTTAATTAAAATTTCTGTTTTGACCTGTACTGCTGAAAAGTTGCCTCTGGCAGAAGACTGTGCAAGGGGCTGTTGCAGGGTTGTAACCTTTTCTTATGCTGCCAAGGTGTGACAGGGCATCGAATGGCATTTTGCAGCCCAATGACCCACTGGCACATTCTTTCCAGGCATGTAGGTGTTCCCTGGCCCTGGATCACATGCTGTCTCCCCAGCACCATTGAGAGGCAGCCAGGCAAACCAGGAATGGTTGCAATCCTGCTCCCAGCTGTATGAGTTCCAGTTGTGCGAGACCATAGTTATGGTAAGCTATAGTAAGCTATGGTGCCGAAAAGCAATATTGGAAAAAGGGGCCTCCTGACCACTGGAGAAAGAAAAAAATAAATGTGAACTAATGAACAAAAAGATGTTGAAGGGAGTATGAAAACAGCTACAAATATAGAAGCTGGAACTTACTAGTGAGAATGCAAGTGTGTGAACTTGGCAAACAAAACAAAAATGAACATCTTGACAGAGAGGTGAGTGGGCACGAGATGGCAGGTGGAGGGGGGGGTGGTACACACATGTAAATGCAGGAGTTGGGAGACCAGTTCCTTGCAGAGACTTTGGGGAGCGGGAATAAAGTGGTGTCTCTATTGGTCAAGGACAAGCTTCTCCAGGTTGGGCTGACTGTTAATCAGACCAACTGGTCTGCTGTTCAACGACCATAAATGTTTCTGAACTTTTGTCACCAGACACATTTCCGAGTTGCATTTTCTGCAGAATCTGGAAGACGGCTGCTAGTGTTGGCTGGTTTTGTTCAATATCTTCACCAATGATCTGGAAGATGGGATGGAGCGCACCCTCGGCAAGTTTGCGGATGATGCCAGGCTGGGTGGAGTAGCAGATACACTGGAGGGTAGGGCTAGGCTTTGGAGAGACCTTGACCAATTGGAAGATTGGACCAAGAAAAATCTCATGTGGTTCAATAAGCACAATGCAGAGTTCTGCACTTAGGACAGAAGAATCCCGCGCACCAGGAGCAGGGTGCCCAGGTGTGGGACCAGTGAGCTGTTTCTGAATCGCACTGTTGCAGGAGCGATAGGAGCTGGGCAGCTCGGGCAGCCTCTGAAATGGATCCTTTATCTTTCCCACTGGCTCCAAAGCCTTGGCTCATCTTGCAGACTGCACGAGCCAGCTCCTATCCCACCTATTACACATTTAAGTGGCAGGCAGGCATTTAAGTAGACTGCTATTCCACTTTGCTCGAGTCACTTAAGATGAAGGTAGGTTACAAAAGTAATATGAAGACTAAGACACCCAAAGGAGTGAGAAGGAGGTCTCTACCCTTTGTGCACACGTTCATTTAAAAGGCTGGAGTAGGGTGGAGCAGGATTCTGTTCAGATGCTTCAGCACCATGTAAATGGCCGCTCCCTGGAGTAAGATCCGGCCTGATGCACTTTGGCACCCTGTCCGAAACCAGCCGTGTGTCTGCTGGTCATTTCAACCCTCTGAACCACCCATCCTTTGAAACAGGTCCAGGTCCAGAGATGCCATCTCCCTCTGTAGGAGGAAGAGGCAGGTGATTAGCAGCGTTAGCACCCTGGGAGGGACTGGCTAAGCAGCGGCTCTGCAGAAAAGGCCCTGGGTACAGTGGACAAGAAGTTAAATATGAGCCCGTGTGTGGCAAGGAAGGCTAATGGCATCCCGGGTTGCATGGAGAGAAGCGATGCTTCCCTTCCGTCCTCCGAGGGGAGACAGGCTGGACAGGTGGGGATGCCCTGGAGGTGGGAGGCAGCCAAGCCCCTCAATCCCTTTCTCCTCAAGTACCTGCATGGGGGTGCTGCCTCCCCCCTGCACCAGCAAACCTCTCACCCCAGGAGGGGGGCCTGCCCCTACCCCTGTCCCCGCCCCCGAGCTCAGGGGGTGCTGGGAGCGCCTCTGCCCCGCGCGGAGGCACACGGCCGAGTCCGAAGGCTCGCTGCTGTTGCAGGTACGTCCAGGTCGCAGGGGGTGGGCGGGGCCGCCACCTCATGAATAGTAATAATTCTATTAACATATCCGGGTTGAGTCCCGGCGGCCGCGTTACCGGGCGGAGAAACATCTCCCGGCGGGGTCTCACTGGAGGGTGGGAGCGATGTATTATTCATGAGCGGTCAGGGCTGCCAGCGGATTGGCCAGCCGGGGAGGGAGGGGCGCATCAATGAGTCCCAAGCGCGTGGAGTGGGCGTGGCCTCGCGCCCCGCCCCTCATTTGCATGCCGGTGAGCCCCGCCTCGCCCGCCCCGCCCCCAGAGGTGTCCAGGAAGGAGTGGCGGCGGCGGCAGGAGCGGTGCTGGGGCGCCGCCGCACGGACTCGCGGCGCCAGGCCTGTTCCGGCCCGGCGAGTGAGTGAGTGAGGGACGGAGTGAGTGAGGGAGGGTGGCGGCAGCAGCAGCAGCGGGGCCGCGGGCTCCAGCTGCCCCGCGCCCGGCGGGAGGGACGGTTGCCCCCGCGCGGGGCTCCTTCCCCCTCCCCCCCGGACCGGTACCTGTCTCACCCGGCTCCCCTCAGCTCGGGAGCTCCTCCCCCCATGAGCTTGGGGGTCCCCCTCTCCCCCTCCTATGGGCTCGGGGGTGTTGTTCATCCCCCCCTTCCTCCGCATGGGCTCGAGGGGTGTCTGTTCCCCCTTCCCCGGCGCCAGGCCCCTGCTGTTAGTTGTAGGGCCAAGCCTCCCCTGGGAGAAGCGCGTGTTTGCCCCGGGGTAGGAGAGCGGCTCGCACTGACTCGCGTTCGCATTACCCACCTGAGACGCCCTGCCCAGCGGTCGTCGCTCCATGACAAACAAAGCCAGGAGTGTTGCCTGCCCGCGTTGCACCCAGCGAGCTTCTCCCTGGCACTCGTGTGCAAGCTCCTATAGCTGCTTCTCGCCAGCTTCCTGATTTCACCCTTGACCAGAGTCATGGGTATTAACTGCTTGTATCCCCTGCTGCGTTCGCCCGTTGAGCTGTGGGAAGAGATCAGGTGTGGTCATCCTGGCCCAGGGATACTGTTTCGTCCCAGGGCTGCCTACTTGTGGGGGAGCATTTAGTGTTTCTGAGAGAGCCTCTCCAAAATCTGCCCCGCGTTTCCACATCGGGAATGCAGGTTCCTGACATGTCGCCTTTTGCAGGATGAGGATTAATCCTTGCAAAACAGTTAGACTGAAGGCTGCAAAAGGCAGTCTTGGTATTCCTAGAGCAGGGCCCTTGACCGGTGATGACACTCAGTTTCAGAAAGTGATAGCCATGTGAGAAGGGTTATGCCTCTGATGTATAGGGGGTGGATTTGACTGAACTGTCAAGGCCGCTTATTATTGCTTGTAACTGGCTATCTTACTGACTACGAGGTACCTTTCTTTGAGAGCGCTCCAGGTGACCAGACCGCTCTGACTTGCGGAGCGCAGGTTGAAACGCCCGGAAGCAGGATGTTTGGTGAAATCCCCTTGGCTGAGGAACTTCCTGCTTCTGGACAAGAAGATGAGCCTGTATCGCCTGTGAAACGACAGTGCAAAACTAAAGGCCTTGAAAGCCGTCTTCCTGGCATTTTCATAAAAATGCTGTCTTAATAAAGGAGAGACTTGGGATGGCCCATAGGTGCAATGATTCACTGTTGTGTTGTGCTTAATGCCCAGATGCTGTGGTGATAAGCGGCCTCACAGGAACTCTGCAATGTGATCTCTAGAATGGTTAGACAGTAACTTCAGCGGCTTTGTGCAGCATGGTTACGAGAGCTGAAAATGGATAGGAAGGAAGAGAGGTTGCCTCCTTTCTAGTACCGGAGGTCTTAATAGAAGGATTGCCTTGAGACCCATCTTTCCCCGTTCAGGACTGCCCAGGTAACTCTCCCTGTACTGCTGATTGCCAAAGTGATTGTGTCAGTTCAGCCAATGCTTTATTTAGAAAAGCCTATAACCAATTTCTAACTGCTTTTGAATCAGGTTGACTACATTTTAGGACCTCTCCCATCTGGGTAGGGGGTGGAGGGAGATTATACTATTTCACCATGCAGGGGTGCTGTCAAAGTGAAACTACCAGGATTAAACATCCTTGTGTATACAGTTAACATGCTGTATTTACTTTTGTGGCTGCTCCTCAAACATAATATTACAAGTGCAGGGCAGGTCTCTAATTAAAGGTCTTGGGTTGAGAGATTGGCAACAGCGAAAGTTGAATTTCTGCATCAGAAAGAAAAGGTGAGCATTGCAAGCAGTTCTTCCCACTTCCTTCTTTCTCCTTATTTGCTGTGGAAATAAGGAGTCTTTATGATGGTCTGCTCTAGACTTTCCAGATTTCTGGCCTCAAATGTTTTCACCAAATGCTGGGAGCTAGACTTAACTTCCGATGTCAATTTGTCTTTTTATTGGGAGAATGTAGCAGGCTTTTCACTGTAACAGGTAAATTTCTTTTTATAGAGGGGTGTTGCTGTCCTGTGGCACTTTGAAACCTTGTGTGCTTGTATCCCTCATGTTGGGGCAATAAAGGAATCTTATTGACATATGAGGTTTGCACAACTGCTGGATCTGTAGTAATTAGACAACTTACAGTAGCTGTTAGCACTGTGCTGTGATAATGCATTGAACTTGCATGACTGACCTGAACAGCATCCAGTTACCATTCAAGTTTGCCCAGAATCTGTCTTTCAAGCCTCACTTAGCAATGCATATGTTGGGAGGAGAGAGGGTGAGGCACTGTCTTGTGTTGCTTGTAATGTGCAAACCACCTACTCAATCATTTGACTTGATGACCTTCCCATATTTGCACACACAATAAAAATGGAGAAGAGAACCTCCCTCATCCTTTTCCTCAGTCTGTTTGGGACTGTTCTCTTCAGGATGCATTTTAATATGTTATCAAGTTTCTTTAAAAATTACAAGTGATGGAATTTCTCTACTTGCTACACTTTCTTTCAGGCTTTCCTGGTATTTAGTCTTCCTTGACTTCATGCAGCCATTCCCAGTCTAAATCTTACTCTGAAAGGGTAGTCAGTTAGAAATACTTGCCTTGAATCAGAGCTTCATAAATTAGCGGGGCATCTTGATTTTCCAGGCTCTTCTGTTCTACCAACTCTTCCAAGATTTTTCTTCTGCTTTGTAATACATTTTCACTTCAATATCACGCTTGACCACCAATTTTTTTTTTATTTTTTATTTTTTTTATTTATTTTTTTTAGTGTAGCAGCTGAGCTAGGTTTAGAGACAGTAACATGATCAGCTGGAGTTTACTAGGCCATAGAGATTGTCTAATAAAAAAATCTGTCAATTGCCTTTTATTGTTGTACTTTTCAAGCTAACAAGGGGCAGATAGAAAGTGACCTTTAACATACTGTGTCCTCCTTGGCTATGTCTGGCAGATCTTATCTGTGCTTGGAGTCATTAGCTCACCTCTGCACAGTACCCTTGAAAACACAGAGGCTGAATGAAGCATTGCTTACTCTTCCTTAAATCTTTTTAGAATCAAGGAACAGCACCAAATTATGCCTGGTGCTATTCTGGTACAAATGTTGTTGCTAATATTTGCTTACATTTTGGGTCTCTCTGAGTATTAGAAGTCATTTAGACTGCATCTCCAAGTAGGCCTTGGCATTTATAATGTCCGATGTCCAAGCACTGTAAAAGCAGCACTAATTTCTTAACTCTCCAATGAAGCAACTTGTATTTGTGGAATTTGAGATGGGAGGAAAAAATGAAGTGATTGCCCAAGGTGACACTAAATCAGTGGCAGTGGGGTTATTAAACTTTGATCCCTTCCAGTCTTGCCCTCTTTCCACTGGGACTTGACCTCTCTGAGAACGCTGTACAGAATGGCATGTCTTCTCTTCAGCATTTCACCAGACACATTTGGGGAGTGAAACAACTGTGCTTGATACCCTATGAAGGGCACTGCACCCATCTAATCATTCTCTGGGATTCCAGGAAGCGCACATCTGTCATCGGATAACTAGCTGCAGGGTATCACCTTTGTGACCATCTCCTCTGGATTTGGGAGGTGGCTTAGATGTTAAAGCAGTGTTTGTCTTGTGGGCTTTGCGCATGCTGAAAATGTGACAGCTATTCTGCAGTGCTGAATAACGGTGCAGTTATAGATGGGGCTCAGGTATGTTTTTACTAAAATCTGGGCCAGGTTTTCTGGACAATTCCCTGTCTATTCTACTTCTTACACTGTTGATAGCAAGAGCATTAGGGTAGACTGTTATCATTGGAGAGGGGGCCTATTCTACTATTTCCCATGGTTGCTACTCCTGGTGAAACTCCTGGTGGGAGTAGGAAAAATAGGAGAGCCCCTGGTATATAAGAATACTTACTGGCAGTTCCTGTAATGGAGCACTGGATCTTTTGTAATTTAAACAAAGCTTTGGTGGAGATCTGGGCTTGCTGCTGCCCTGTCTTTAACAGCTATTGTCTGATGCTCAGATGAAAATCTCGCCTGGGAGTGTTCCCTGGTGCCAGAGATCTGAGGGAAGCTGGAGAGGGGAAGGAGAACAACAGCAGCAGGCCAAAAGCCTAGAAATGTTCTTGATGATGCCCTGCAGCACTGGAGAAAAAGCTGTTAAATCTTGGCCTATCGATGGGAAAGTCAACAAGGATTGGTTAGGAAGTATAAATTGAGGGGACAGAACCCCCCTGCAAATAGCTGACTAGTAATGAATAAATGGTTACAAATCTCAGTTACAAACAAAACGCTGATACACAAACATATATACATCATACACTTCTTGTTCATACCGCACAGTGCACTATGTTATGGCCACACCACCTTGGTGTGTTACAGCTGGGTGAATTACCCTTACTTTCTGCTACCTTTAGATAGATATCTGTACCAGTTCCTTATCTTGTCTTCACCCTTTAGGCTTTGCCCCCCATTTACTCCATCCCACTTGGGTCAAACAACGCTTTCCAGTTGATCTGTGCTCATATACTCGACCCCTCACCTTTGTAGAAGTGCAATTCCAAGTAGGCTAGTTGTACGTATTCCCTCACCATGAAGTATAACCCCTTCCTCACTAACAGGAAACAGACTTTCCAGATTACTAATCTGATTCATAATGAAACCACTCAGAATTTCCCATTCCCTCCTCTCTTTCCCTACTAATCCGTACAGGACATTGTCAAGATCTATACGTTAACTTCGTCCGTCCCACCACTTTGAAGAAACGCTGTGTTCTCCCCATACCCTTTGAGCGACAGGGTATTCCCATAAGCTGTATCATTTCTATCGTGGCAGGCCCTACCTTTTGTCTCTCTCTGACTACTAAGATTTTCCTGACTACTCGTGTTTTCCTTTCCAACGTTTCCCTACTAGCTCCTTCCAGATCTACTCTACTTGTCCCTCTGGCAGTTTGCTGATATCTGTTACCACGTCCCTCTCCTGATCTCTTTCAGAACTTTTTGCATCACCCCCTCGACCCACAACCCCTCCAAGCTGTGGTGCTTTGGAAAATTCCACCCCTGCTGTGGCATTCAAGGGTATTTGTGTAATATTTATGTGAACTGAGAGCCAGGAAAGCTTGAGGAGCCAGCTTTAGGGTTCCTTTGTAAGCCTGGATGCAAGGCATTGTTGTTCTCTTCCTCCTTGTTCGCACTCAGTATGGAAGGAAATTTGGGGTATTGTTACTTGTAGGTAGGCTGACATTCCCTTTTGCTGAAATGTGGACTTCACCTAGCAGAGATGTAAGGCTGAAGAGCGCAGAGGTTGTGCTAAGAGGCTGAGACTGCAGTTTCTTCTAGGCTTTGCTTCCCTGGAAAATAAGAGCATCAACTACACAAATGATATGGCTTCCAAGACCAATAGCGGATTCCATTCTGACTGCTAGTAGCCACAGCCATTGCAGATGCTGTCTGTGACCAATAGTAGCTGTGTGCACAATCTGTAATTGCACAGTGCACAGACCTGCAGTTTTATGTCCATCAGTAAGATGTATGGAGGAGAGATTTGAGCTAGTAAAACAGAGAGGTCATGGGATTTTTTCTGGCATCAGAAATACTCTCTTGTACTGTATAACAAGCATGCATATGCTCAGGCCAAAACCTTGGTGGTTAATTACTGTTATGACAGGTATGCCATGATCAAATCAATCTTTCCTTGGTGGCCTCTTGCTAAAGTTTGTGCATCCTTTGAATAGCTTATTCTTTTGCGTATTTTGTGTCTCCCCTCTTTGTTTTCGTTCTTCCTATTTTTCTTCTCTTTCAGGAATTCTCTGGTTGGATGTTAAACCCCAGTATAAATTACTGCTATGATTTTTTTGCTTTGTGGCAAGTCATCTTTTCTGTCTGTAACAGAACCAGCGCATCAGTTTGCCAAGGTGCTGCATCTTGGTGCCAGCTACTGCTGGGACTTCTTAGTCAGAAGCCGGTCATTGTGGTCTGAATTGTGAATGCTGTGTCTCTTGGCACACGCATGTAAAAGCAGAGTGGTTTTAGATGCAATTAATAGTGTTCCTAAACCTTGTAGCAGGGCATGGGCAGCTGCACTGGAGTATTGTATCAAAATAAAACCCACTCTTCCCTTTGCCTTGTCTCTTCTGTTCTCGTTTATTGGCACTCTAGGGATCTCCATTCCTCATGTTGGTAAAACCAGGAGTGCAGGTTTCTGAAGCTTCCCTGTGAGTTTGCCGTGTTTAACAAGTTTGGGGGATTGATTGAAAATGGGAAAGGGTGTGTCTCTCTTGGCGCTTTCCCTTGCCTGGCTGGCTCAGGGCAAACATGGGCGGGATATTTTTTCCTTGCATAGCAGAGAAGCTTGTCATTGCTCTACCAGCTTCTGCACACTTTCAAGTGGAGAGGGCTACGTGCTGGGAGCCTGCAGTCTTCCAGAGGCACTGCCATGCGAACCTGCTGAACAGTTTTGTGTGGAGCCGTCCTAGCATCTTTTTGTGAAAACAGCTTTCATCAGATTCTCTCGTAGGGACTTGCTTCGAAACATGTTCATTCTCCACCTTTTGCCTGCTTTCCTCCTTTGGTGGTGTTTTCCGGTTCCCTGCAGTCTGGGTTTCAGGTAGCAGACAGCTGGGTTCTATCTTTTTTTCCCACACCTGCTTCTGCTAACAATAGTTTTCTGCCAATTTTTCCCACCTTTGGTCATGCAAATGCAGCCTAGTGGCTCCCATTCATGCATCTCTTTCTCAGTGGCAAAGGGAGCAGGGACCAGTTGGGAAGCTGAGGTCTAAGTGACTGTTTGAAAACTAAATACTGGAAAGGGAGGTCAGGCAGAGAGAATTTTACTTTCCAGCCTTTTGTTAAGTACCTGCAGCAATTTCACAGTCTTCAGAAGTGAGCATCCTGAGTCCACTGCAGTCAGTAAGAGATGCAAGCTGTTGGCACCTCTGATAGTCAGACGGTACATTACTCGGCAGTATTGAGCTTTGAGTTTATTCACGGGATGCTTGCTCCAAATTGTTGGGAGACTCTTACTTTACAATAGTTGCCTATCTTTTCTTAATCAGTCCTAACTTGCTAATAAATTTTGGAGTAGTCGTAACCTTTGGGGGACCCCCTTGACAATGTTGAGTGGTGAACCAGGACTCCATATTGGGGTTCTCCGTGTCGAGATGCAGAAAAGACGGGGCTTCCTCCAGCAAAATTTGCTGATTTTGTTAATTTTGTCCTTTGCTTTTGCTCTCCCTTCACACTGTGGTGGCCTTGCTGGGAGCTTGTAATAAAACCCTGCAAGAATGGCTGGCTGATTTATGGTCTTTGGTCGATGACCTCATTATTGGCTGGAATGCAGAGATACCCATTTGTTTGTATAGAAGCGCCAACAGGCAGCCAAAGCTTTCTCCTAGTTCTTGGGCTTGCAGTGGGAGGGCAGTGATCTCCATCACGTAGCACAAGTAATTGGGTTGGACAAGTGGCCCCCCTGTCCCTGGGGTCAGGTATAAAGTGTAACTCACGTGGAGCGAGGTGGGAATTCAGTGCTGTTGTTTCTAGAACACTTAGTATTACTGGCAAATTCTACCAAAGGTTACACATGTCCTTTTAAATCCATATCCGTGGTTTTAAATCTTCAGCTCTAACCATCTTTTCTTTTCCTTGGAGCAGTGGGAGATTCTGGCCATGCTACATCTATATTCTGATGTCACATAGTGCTGTTGCTAGTCTGCCAGGTCAAGGCAGTTCATTTCTGTATCGAGTGCCTCGCCTGGATCTTAAAAACCATAGTGCAATGATTAGAATTACAAGGTAGAGAGAACTGTACTGAAACTTGTTACCTTTTGGCTGTGCATTGGGCCACAGGTGCATGACTCTTCCCCCTCCCCTCCCCTCCCTCCCCAGCAGAGAATTAAGCTTGAGGTTTTACAAAAGCAGGTTAATAATTAACATAACTACTCTCCAGGCAACACCTGCACTTTGTTGTAGGAACAAAGTCAGCCTAAAATGTTTACTTCCCTTCCCCCTCTCTCCCCCCACAAGCCATAGGATTACCTGGGTGGAGCTGATACTAGTCAATACTGCTATAAAACATGGGCGTTAGATAGTCTGTACAGCTGGACCTATGTCTGATGGCTGTGCTGCTGCTTGTTGTCTGTCTTAAATGAGGTCAGGGTGTGGGGGGAGCTCAACATTGCAAAGTGTAAATTTTACTGGATTAAAAATACCCCAAAGATTTTAGAATTGGTCTAACTGAGTGACAGGAAAATGGGATTATGTGAATTTTTTACTATTCCTTAAAAGTGAGTTTTAGCTACTTTATTACTGTGGTGTCTCCTCCTGTCCCGATTTTAAAGTGTGTTAGAACTGGGCTTTTTATTTTGGTTAAACAGCTAACTGTTTTCCCTTTTAAAACTCCACTTGTTTAATACAGCTTTGCTTTTCTTTCTTTTTCTGCTAGGTTTTGGTGCCAAGCTGTTGGAGGGGAAAATGAGAAGGTTTTTGAGATCTGGCCATGATCCTGTGAGAGAGAGGCTCAAGCGTGACCTTTTCCAGTTTAACAAGGTATGGTGGCTTCCTCTCTCAAGCTTTAAAGGAAACCAAGTATGAAGGGTAAAAGCCTCAAGAGCCCCTGAGGGTGAGGAGGAAAGTTCTCTAAGGTGTGTATGGGAAAGCAGGATTGGCTCATCCTTGATAAAGCAGAGTTGTTTCTGTTCAGTTCCCCCTCAAATCTGATAAGTTCATATGGCCTGTTAATTGAAGACATTCAGGTATTCTTGAATTTCACTAGCCTTTGAGAAACCATGTTCTGATCTTAAATCCTGCCAGGGAAAGTTTCTTTCTTTGAGCATGGGGAAGTATTTCATTGTGACCATATTCCTGTTGTGACTAGCTCTTGACACCAAAGTGCCATGGAAAAAGTGCATGTTCTCACGACACCTCCTTGAAGGAAGTAAAATAGTATCTCCGTTTTACCAAGCACAACTCAGGGGGCATCCAAACCTCAAGCCTTCGGGCTTGGGCCTGCAAATAGGATGCCCACCAAAGAATTTGGAAACATCTGAAGCCCCAGATCAGGGTGGAGGATGTTTGCTGGTATTAGGGCAGCTTATGGTTCTGGACTGACTCATGGATTTGGAATCTGATTTGGCAATTTGGCTTGGAATATGGAAAAATTTTATATTTAAATAAAGTAAAATGGAGATTTTTACCAATGTCACAACCTGGATGTGGATGAAAATGGAGGTTGTCCCTTGGCTAAAGCCACCAAGCGACTCTATTATGAGCCCTATTCTGAGACAGTTCCTTTATTAATGCAGAAGCAAGTCAGTGGTATTGAAATACAGGTAACTACAGCCCACTTGATTGGTAAATGTTATTTAGCTGTCATCCCGCTGTTTTGTATGAGTTCATTCCAGACCCTGGAGAGGCTCTACTCCTATAAACAGGGAACAGAAACACCTCAGCTTTGGTATCTCCATTCTAGACAGGCAGCATTTTGCTTGTTCTGTCTAGAGTGCAAGCTATTCTGGCCCAGAACTTTGCATGTTCAACTCTATGTAAAATGCCTAGCATACCTTTGCTCTGTAAATGAGCACTTACTGTGCTTGCGGTTTAGATTTCTTTTTAATTTGTGAATTCAGGACTTAAAGTATTGGGCTCCAAAATATGTGGAATAGGTAACTGGAGTCAGGGTGAGAAACAATCTTTTTGTGCAATGCGTGACACTATCTTGACAATGGCATTCATGTTCTTTCTCTTAAGTAAAATGCAAACAAAAGACATCTCTGAACTAGAATGTGTTTAAACACATGCTGAATTCCATGCACCCACAAAATTGATTGTAGCAACAGGTGTTTCCAGTTCAGCTCCTCCTGTTACTGAGCAAGATGCTTCTGTCTCAGTGGGACCTACTGTCTTGACATTGCCTTCTAGCAGGAGATAAAGGATTGGGTGATGCAGCAGGACTGGAAAAAAATTTTAATTGGAAAAGAAACTTGAAAGTTTGTAAAGTTGTTAGAGCTTATTTTACTGGAGGCTTTCTGACTTCATTTGAATCAGTCCTACACATGCAGATATTACTGCATTTTTGAGATGATGATTTACTGGCTCTAACTAGTGATTTATTTTTAGTGGTGAGTCATAATGGTTAAACACCTCGTCATAATATACTAACATCTTCAAGCAAACCTAACCCCTTAGTATGTTTTTTGCTAGAAGGGGACTGAGTGGAAGAGCTCTTGGTACTTAAAGCAGGTACAGCTTTTTAGCAGAATCCTGTATCTAACACTTTGCTGAAAAAAAATGGTTCTAAAATGTCCGGGTCCCATTCTTTTTATTTCTTGAGATAATAGAAGGCATTTGGAGGAGTGAACCTTGGATATAATGGACACCTCTATAAGATTAGTTAGTTTGAATGGGTCTTAGTCCCACCTGTGCTTTATGATAAAAGCCACAGCTTTGGCAGGCAGTGAAGAACTTGAGGATGTTTTCTCCTGCTATTCAATTATTTTGGTGAGTAAAGGTAGGACTTTATTAACACTTATGTTTCTTTTTCTCTAGTATCTTCCTGGTTACATGCTTTCAAAGTTGTTAAATGCAATATAAAACGAGAGCCTGTTTAGGAGAACATTAGCCTAGATTTTTTACCTAGTTTCAAATGGAAGTGTACAGTTACGAAGAAATACCTCCCATCCTCTAAACATCTGACTACTAATTTTGGTGCTTGACATGCTTGTGGGGACTAAGATGATGTAACAGATTTGGTCAGGAGGCCTTCTGAGTTCCCACCTACTTTCTATTGTGTGTAGTTTAAGAGTCCTCAATTTTATACACATGTTCAAAGTAATTAATGAGATTAGTAGTCATATGTAGCTACGGTAGCAGTGCAAGCAACTGACCTTTAGCACATAAAAACTTCAGTGGACAACGAAGAGAGAGCTGTGTCCCTGAGCCATAGACCTGCATTCCTTATCCAGGGGGAGGACACGTTGTTTGCTAACTTTGGCACTGGTTGTTCCTTGATTTCTCTTCTCTCCATTCTGGAGTCCACTTTTTGTACTTCACTTGCCACCAAATGGTATATGAAGGAAAATCAAACACCCTCATAATATGGGCACTACCTGTTTTTACTGCTCTGGTTTCCTACATGGCAAGAGGAAAATTCTCTCGTATTCAGCAAGGTCAACTGGTGGTGATAATGTATCCATTAGCAATCCTGAATTGCTGGGGGAAAAACATATTTCTGGAATTTTCCCTGGACAGCACTTATTAAGCTGTTCCATTGTCCTAAAAAGTAGAGACTGGGCAAACGTTCTTGGTGGACAAATCTGTTAGACTAAAAGGCTCCTAGAAAGCTAAGTATGCATACTTCCTTAATTGATTTCCCCCCCCCCCCCCTTCTAGGGGGAAG
>NW_017728991.1:15423806-15424300 GCF_001723915.1 Gavialis gangeticus
CCCCCCCCCCCCCTTCTAGAGGGAAGATTTTCATGCTTAGAGGGCTGTGTCATCCGCCAATTAAAATGGCTCCTCTAGGATGCTTACTCTTCAGTTAAGCTCAGTCTGCTGTCCTTCTAGTCATTTATTAATCCTCCCTGCTAGATTGCTACAAGAAAAAGCCCTTTTTGCATGTGCAGTGATTGGACTGGGTCGCTCTGTGCAGTGGTCAAAAGAACTTTATCCCATTTTCTTTCCTTCCTTTTCATCCAAACCAACTGTATCTCCCTGTTGAGAGATGCTTTCTGTTTCTAGACCCAAATCTAGCTCTTTACAGAACTGGCATCCCATTGATCTTTCAGTATTGTCTCTGAAATTCAAGAGTTTCCATGTTGGGTAAACCTCTCTGACTGTTTAGCTGGTTTACCACTTGTGTATTAGGGTATAGCTCTGCTGGAACCAAATGTACCCACTTATGCCAGCTGTGAATATGCCTCATTAAAGAAATGACTGTT
>NW_017728991.1:15429300-15445092 GCF_001723915.1 Gavialis gangeticus
TCTCCAAACCAACTGTATCTCCCTGTTGAGAGATGCTTTCTGTTTCTAGACCCAAATCTAGCTCTTTACAGAACTGGCATCCCATTGATCTTTCAGTATTGTCTCTGAAATTCAAGAGTTTCCATGTTGGGTAAACCTCTCTGACTGTTTAGCTGGTTTACCACTTGTGTATTAGGGTATAGCTCTGCTGGAACCAAATGTACCCACTTATGCCAGCTGTGAATATGCCTCATTAAAGAAATGACTGTTGCCAAACTTCAGACTCCCTGGATTTGGGATTTCAAATGTTGTAGAGTTCTGAGCAGGTTTCTCTCTGCTCTCCTTCCTCTTCCATCTGAACTCTGAAGAATGATCTTTTTGTTAGGTCTGAGGCCATCAAATTGTTCGTAAAGGACTGAGCAGGTGTCAGACCAGCGCTCTGTAACGGTGTGTGCTCTTGAAAGAATACCTTCCTGAATTCTGTAAGGATGACTTGGCTTTGCATACCTGTTTCTCTGTGTGACTAATAACTACACTTACATGTGTGTACCTGTTGCAAGAATCTGTTTTTAGCTTAATAGGTAGCACAAAGTGAAAGGTATGTGTTCTTGGCAATCTCTTAAGTTCATCCTGCTTTTAGAGGTAATATCTACTGCTTTTAGATCGGTCTCAAGTCCCACAGGGCAAACGTGTTCAGACTGGCATTGGCAGATTAGGTGATGGGTAACACATAGGTGAACCAGCCTGTCTAACAGCTGAATGTTTCCAAGCTAAGAGCATTTCACTTGATTCATGGCTGAGATGCGTTGTGCAGTGCTCTCTCTCCCCTCTCCACCCTTTCTGCTAATTGGCGTGACGAGTGCTTTACTTTAACTTACTGAATAAGCAGATACATAAATCCTTCTTTTAGGAAAAAAAATAATGAGGTTATTAGGTGCTAAAATGTTTTTTAATGCAAGTGCAGTTTCTCTTTTGCTTTGGCATACAATGATTAAGTGCAGAGAGCAGAAACAGTGAGCCTAACTTGCACAGCTTTCATTTGGGTTGCCATCTCCTTTTGTAGTAAATGTGGGTAATGTGCAAAAGTGCTTCTGACACTGGGTTTCTTTCTGCTGTGAACCTGAAATTTCTGCTGTCTGAGGAAATGAAAATGAAAGCTCTCAGGTGATTTAAATGAAACAAAGGTCTCCTTTGAGAAGAGGGTGACTTTGCTGTCACTTTGGTCCTTGGGAGAGTTTCTGATTTCCTAGATTCCACTAAAAGGTTGTATTGTACTCTCACCTTCCCTTTCCCTACAGGGAGTTCACCTGCTGAACAGGTGCAGGTGTAGGCTGCTTATATCTGGCTGATGAAAGGAATTGGTGGGGAGGGGTAGGAACGGCCAGCTCTCCAACTGTTGTTGTGCTTGTGATGTGTGGGTTGTTTTTTGTATGTGCGCTTATAAAATGCTTGTGCAAGGCAAAGCAGCAAGTGTGCGGTGTGCATGTGGTCACAGCAGTGCTGAAAACGAACCTGGCAGCAAACCTGCCACAGTGTTTGTGCCACTTGCCTACACCCAAAACAGGAAACGCCCAAGATGTCATTCATCACTGTGCTTATTCAGACATTTTCACTGTACCCAGCTTCCTCTCCTTTGTCTTTAGTCTGTCATTTGAATAGCAGGTGCCTCTTGAATTTGGAAAGCAGCAGGTACACCTAAGGTGCTGTGGTTTTTTCTGGGTTTTGTGTGTGTGTGTGTGTGTGTGTGTGTGTGTGTGTGTGTGTGTGTGTGTGTGTGTGTGTGTGTGTGTGTGTGTGTGTGTGTGTGTGTGTGTGTGTGTGTGTGTGTGTGTGTGTGTGTGTGTGTGTGTGTGTGTGTGTGTGTGTGTGTGTGTGTGTGTGTGTGTGTGTGTGTGTGTGTGTGTGTGTGTGTGTGTGTGTGTGTGTGTGTGTGTGTGTGTGTGTGTGTGTGTGTGTGTGTGTGTGTGTGTGTGTGTGTGTGTGTGTGTGTGTGTGTGTGTGTGTGTGTGTGTGTGTGTGTGTGTTTTTTGTTTTTAAATCTCAAACCCTGCAGCCAACTGTTTTGCAGTTCATGGTCATGGGGCAGGATAAGCCAGGGCCTTGAAATGCTCTGAGGCTTTTGTATCCCTACCTGGGGATGGAGATGGGGAGTTTCCCACATTTCTTTGCCCTTGGCCTTTGAGCTCCATTTTAAGTAATCTGCATTTAGAAACTGCCCAAAGTGATATGCTGATGGTTTTCCCCAGGTTTTATTTGAACTCTGGACTCCTGGGAGCTAATATTAAGCATGACAGATGATCCTATTGCTTTTTTTTTTTTTTTTTTTTGAAGAACCACACTTATAGCACTCTTAAGCCTTTTCTACATGGGTAGAAATCGGGGGAAAGTATAAAACTGATTTCTAGACTATGTGGAGCCAAGAACTGTGGCTCGGCTACAGGAGGACACTAATTGCTTTCATGCCTTTTTATAACTAACGTGAGTGCCTTATTTTAATAGTTTGAATTGCTTATGTGCCTGGTGACGGCTTATACTGACCCTAAAGTGTCAGAAATCCAGAGGAAATGCATTGAATACTGGTCTCTAGTGTGCTACTAATAGGAGTAGATTCATTTCTGTAGTAGTCTGTTTTTCTCTGCATGTGCTTATCTGCCATAGCAGAAACTGCATGCTCTGAGTTGTGGCCAAATGTTCCTGTACTTGGCTTCAAGTGAAGACTTTTTTTTAAAAGAGGTGGTAAATAGGAAAAACTCCCTTGAATCATGTGCAAAACTGACTCCAAGGATCCCAGAGTGACCTAAGTCATGTAGTGGAGTGTCTGGGGTTTGGTATCTAGGTTCTTTGTTGTTACAGGTTATGGATTTAAATGAGAATTTTAGAAAAGTCACTATCTTGAGAGACCACGTTTGAAGGAATCAAATCGCCTTAAACTGAAAGAAGCATTGTCAAATGCTCAACACCCCTACAGATCGTAAGGGACTGAGTCAGCCTTCGTTAGGATGGAGCAGTGCTTCTCTTTTTCCCTGTGGCTGTTTAACTGAAGCAAGCAATTCCGGGTTGGTAGAAAGCAATGTTAGGGACTCTCATCAGTATTCCAAATTTGATTTGATTTTTCCACCCCCACCCCCCAGCGGTTACTAAGCAAAATCTGGTCCTGTAGTAGGCTGAGACCTTCACTGCCAGACTTTCCCCCTTTGCTCTTACTCAGTTGCATACATTCTTTTCCTGGCAGCTCCAGCAAACTGCTTCTTTCCCTCCCCTCCAAAAAATTCCTTTTTGGCTTGTGATGGTGATTGTTTTAAATTCTCCCCTCCTGTCATGTAAATCCATACTGTTTTGTAGAGTCTCCTTTCTTTAAATAATCTAGGATGATAGTGGTACTAAAACTGATGAATGTGCACATGCGCACACACACACCCACACTTTCTTGTTTTCCCATATCCTGCAGCTCTTCAATTAGGATCCTAGGAACACAGGGCTGGGAAAGGACCTCAGGAGGTCATCCAGTCCAGCCCCCTGCTCAAGGCAGGATCATCCCTGACTACGCTGTCCCAGCCAAGTGTCTGTCTAGCTCGCTGTTGAAAACATGCAGGATGGAGATTGCACAACTTCTCTAGGTAGCCTGTTTCAGTGCTTGACCACCCTTGGAGTCAGAAAGTTCTTAATCTCCAAACTACGCTTCTGCTGCAGTTTGGTGCCCTTGCTCCTGGTCCTGTCTTATTGCACTATTTATTTAAAATAGTTTCAGCTTAAATAGGCGAGACAGGTCAGAATAGCACATTTAAAATGAGCTCAAATTAGGTCAGTTCAAAGGCCTGTCTTATCAGCATTCTGTTTTTATATGATGTAGTATTGAAGGGACTGTTGCCTTTGCTAGCATTTAATGGCTGAGCCATGAAGTAATCTTGCAGACTGGAAAATCCTTCAGGGTTTTGTCTCAACTGCTGTTCAATTCAAAACAACTTCATTGGCACACAAGTGTCATCCAAATGTACAAAAATAATCCTTAGGCACCTGTCAGAGCTCCACGTTATCTCTGCACTATGGGGCCTTGTAGAGTATGACTTGGGGTTTTATTATCTATGCTGGTGTCTTAGTTCGTTGTTAAGGCAGGTAGCTCCATAATGGAAACTACCTTTTTTCCTACGGCTAATCTAATCTGTGGAAAACTCTCTCATGTTCTTTTATAGTAGGCTAGAAATATTCTTGTACTGTGTTTTCAACCTTTCTCTTGCTGGTGGTGCATTCCCAATCGTACAGTGCAGAGAAACTCTCTCACTCGGGTTAATGTTGTGCCATGGAAAACTGCATAACTCCTCTGTCTTGAAGAGGGAACGTAGATTGGGAGTCAGTGCCTCAGTCTCTCACCTTTTTAGAAGTTTGAGGTTTTTATATCATTTCTCTGTTCATTTTCTATTGACGATGTTTAGCAAAGTCTGTCGGTTAGGATCATGTCTTAACTACAGTTTGCTGAACTAGAGGTAGTTAACCCACACATGCACTGGACATCCTATGCCATGACCTTACATGTGGCATTAGCAACCTGTCTCTAGACTAAGTTGAATGTGTACAGACTAGACGTGTGTCATTCAGGGACCATCTTGAACTGTTTTCTCTTCTCTTTTTGTAGTGCAGAAGATGCAGAATCTGAGTGGTCCCAAAGAGAATACATGTCCACTCTTTAAAGGGTTACTATCTAGTAGATATGAAAAGGTTAACATTGGTTTTCGTTAACAGCACACCCTCCGAGTCTAAGTCTGGGATTTTGACTATTGCCTTTTCCTGTCTCTTGTTTCAGTGGCTTATTGTCCTCTGATTGTGAGCTTCTCAAATAAGGAAAACTGATGACTTGCAGGATTGTCTATGTACAGTTTTTATGAACGTGGGTTGACTCGAGGGAACCGCGGCAGGCAGTGATTCAGCTGGTCATGTGGAGTGAGCTATACTCTGTGTTGTCATATGCTGAACAGTAGCAGGGGGTAGATGTTAAACCTCAGTGGTTCCCATTTAAACAGGTGCTGCTTTAGGACTGTAGAATGACTGCATCATACATGAGATGGCCGGGGAATGGGGAGAGCTAAATCTCCAGACTGGAGAGCAGAGCTCAGGTTTTGAGACCCCTGCAATGCGACCACACTGGGGTGCTGAGTGGGAGGCAGCTCAGGCAGACGAAAGAAACTTGAGCAAGGGCAAAGAAAGGAGCATGCTTTTGTAGCAGAGGAACCCCTCAACACTAGAACCAGCCCAAGAAGAAGGAAAATCTCTGCAGAAGAGACACCCCGTCGTTGCTGTGGGAAGAGTGGGTGGTGGAGTAGGGCGAAATACTGGAACGCCCAAAATGTTCAAGTAGTGAGAAAACAGAGGCATGAAAGGCAGATGCGTGGTTTAGCTCCACGTATTAGCAGAAGTAGAGTGACTCGGTGTTTGGAACAGTTTGCCAGCCTAGAACAAAATAAACTAGATCAGCAAAGGACTTTTGTCAGAATCGGGGCTATTTTAGTGTGTTTGTCTTCATACAAGTGTCTTTCCTGCCCTTTTTCCCCACTCCTACCACTTGCAAATGCTTTGGCTCTGCTAGCAGACCTCTTTTTAAGGTACAGCCAGCCTTCAAAAATTTGCTTGACTGAATTTTAAGGTGCCCACTCTTTCGGACTTTCCCTCTCAGCCTGGCTAGAAATAACTTCCTGTTCTCTAGCTGCTCAGCATCACCCTGGTTGATCGTAGAGCCTTAATTTCCTGGCCAGTGCTCTTTCGCTCCTTCGCTGTCTCTCTCTTTCCACCCCCCCACCCCCCAAGTTGAAGACCAACAAGTGACTACAGGAACTTCAGAGTCTATTCTGAGCTGTTTTTCAAACCACTCTGCTCATGCCCTGGTTGCAGACTGCACTATTAAGACTGGTTACCATGTAAACGCTCTTTATAGGTGAGATGCATTCAGTAACCTTACTGAAGATTATGTGGCTAGATAGTAAACATCAGCCACGCTAAATTTTTTGTTCTTGGCGTAGGCATGTATTTTATTACATGGGAGTCGAAAGCTAAACGAGCTGCTGTTTGTGCTGTTCTTCCTATGTATAATGGTTGACATCTGCTTATGAGTCCTCTTGAGATGGGCTGATATGGCTTGACAGGCTCCTAAATAGCAATAAAATCTGCTGTGCCTGTGCCACATCTGGGAATTGGTAACCAAGTCTACTAGGTTTCCCCGCTGCCCGTGTAGCAAATCTAGTCATGTTCCTTCGACAGTACAGCTAGTCCACTACGGGCACTTCCCATAAGGTTGCTGTACAAGAGGATCTTAAGCAGGCTGGTTTATTCCAAGGCCAAATTCTTTGAAAATAGAGTTGTCATTGCTACCCAGTTTTAAGCAGGAACTTCAGAGGGGTTCAGCATATGATTTGTGACATAAGCAAATGCATCTCACAGGAAGTAGTGGTGCTGAGAGGGTTGGTTGTGTGCAATGTGGAGAGTCTAAGGACTCTGTGCATATAGGGAGTTTGTAAAGCTTGGAAAGTCCAGTTAGGTCCTTGTTTTGCAGTGTTGCTTTGCCCTTTTTTGTTCAGCCTCTGCATATCTGTGCTGAACAGCAAGGGGATCTTGATAAGCAGGTTTGATGGAGCAAAGCTGAGCTAAGATAGTTCAGTCTGACCATCTTCTGGTTTAAAATATATTGTTCTTAAAAAAGGCTGTGTTTCATACTATCAAGTGACATCTGATTTTTAGCATCTGGTCACATCTCATACACGTGACCATGAAACATTCTTAATTATGTTTTCTTTTTCTACCAGACTGTAGAGCATGGATTTCCCCACCAGCCCAGTGCATTGGGGTACAGCTCTTCCCTTCATCTTATGGCCATTGGGACACGATCAGGAGCCATCAAACTGTATCCTTTTTAAAGATTTGAGCCAGACTTCCTTGCAGCATCAGGTTATGTTCTGTCTGAAGTAGAAAGTAGCATTTGCTTCAGAAATGGGTAAAGTATATGGAACAAGCTATTTTTTAAAAGATATTCTTATGTACGTGTGTAGTCATATAAGACATTTGTATGGAAGTGCTTAAAGAGCTGTAGCAACCAAATTTCTTTTAGCAAGAAATACCTTGGAGTTGAATGGAACTGAACCATGAGAGGCTTGCAAAACCAGCTTTTTCTCTCTTGCAAATACCCAATCGGTACTGTGCGAGTGGGGTATTATTTCTGAACAGTATCTTGATAAAACCAAGTTCTTGCCCTTTATACTACTGAGTCCAGAGCACCTGAACATTTGTTTTTCAAAAGGTGCTGAAAGATTAGAAAGCGTGACAGAAAATTTATCGCGCATCTCAATTTGTCAGAAACCTGTTGGCTTACATCTATCTGCCTAGAACGCTGGAATGGCAGAGTTTCTTGAATAAAATTTGGTCCTGTGGCCAAATGGGATCTAATTATTAGGAATGGGATCTAATTATTAGAAGTTAAGACTGGACAAATGCAGGCTAGAAATTAGGCGCAAAACTGTTAAGTGTGGGTAACTATGTGCCTCAGTAAATTGTTGTAACGTGGCGACTCCAACTGAAGTCTGATCAGGACTGTATATACAGCAACATGTTAAGCTGCAGTTCAAGCAGAAGTTGTGGGCTTAATGCAAAAATGATTACGTGAGGCTATTGACCCCTGTTACGTGAGGTCAGACTGAATTTCAGTGGTCCTTCTGGCCTCAGTCTAATCCCTCCTATCATAAATTCCAAGGCTGTCTAAATATCCTAGTGTGAGGAAAGGTGCCTCTTCAAGAGTACTGCATTAAAAGGTTGACGTTTAACCTATAAATGTGTTCAGTCTCCTGAACTAACATTCACCCTGGACCCTACAGTCCTTATGTATAGGATCAGAAATAAAATGGCTTGGCAACAGTTTCTTATATCCACCCTGGTAGCACATGCACGGACACAGAGGCTTTCAGAGGCGATTCCTGTGGCACGGGGCCAACTGCGCATGTAGGGAAGGAGGAGTCTTGCTCCATCCCAGAAAGGAAAAGTTGGAGCTGTTCATGCTCACTTAATCATTTCCAGCACTATTTGTGTTCAGTGAGGCTGAGCTCTGCATGCAGGCGTTAGCCATCTGTCTCCTGGTTACAAATTAGTTAAGCAGGGATTGTAGTGTCTGGGAAACCACTAAACATGTTTAAGGGAAAAAAGGGGTTGAAGCACCTTTTTTTCTGCTTATGCCTAAAGTGCCAGTTAAGCCTCCTGCGCAGGCTTCCTGCAGCTGCCTGCACGTGCACGGATTCAAAAAGCCTGCATGAGCAGTGCTCCCACTTGGTTTCTAACTCATGTTTTTCCATCTCATTTGCTAGCAAACTGCTAATCAAATGATTCTGGTTGTGGCTACTCTCGATCCTTAACCAGCTTCTCAGATATGGAGCCCCTGGAGTGGAGTTCATGGGCTTACATGAAGAAAATAACACTGTTTTGCAGATGCACTTTATACCAGGCCAGGTGAGTGGAATTTGCATTTCTCCAAGAGGCAAGTAAGCTACTTTTGAAAACCTGTTTGGTTTGAAACATACTGGAGTAGCTGACCTCTCCACAAAACCTGGACAGCTAGAAGCCGTAGCTCTATATAATGACTGCCCTAGTACTACCTGGTCTGTGACAGGCTTCCCCTTTCTAGTCCATCACGCCGTAAATTATATCTGTTGTTGTGAACACGTTAAAATTCATGTCTGTCGGGTCTCTTGATCTTGGCCAGCTTCTGGCCATAGTGGCAGCAAGATTAAGATAACAGTTGTTGCTGCCAAAGACCATCTGAAGAGACTTTCCATATTGCAGTCTGCCTCCCTGAAGTGGGATCAATCAATTTTTAACTCTGCAGAACATGGAGCACCATCTTCTTCAGCTGTTGTTCAGTAAGTTCCCTCCTTCCCCAGCTCAAAATGGCCTGGCTAATGTAGCCATTTCTAGGCTTCCTTCCTTTTCCTCTCTCGCAGTATGGCTCTTCCACTAAATGTGGGAAAGTAAAATTTCTTCAGTGCTTGGTGACTTTAAGCCAGAGGTCAGCAATGTTTTTTGGGTTAGAGTGCCAAAAACACCCACAACCTTGACTTGTAAGGTGTTGGTGTAGGTGCATGTGCCAAGCAAAATGCCTCCACAGGATAACCTGTCAGAGATTGCTGACCCCTGCTCTAATTGCTTCCTACCCTGACTGGCTGAGTGTACTGATCAGTCATTTTACAGCCTTCTATCCTGAATCTGCCAGTTTGGAGGCGTGACTGTTGTATTAGAGGGAGTTAACTCTCTGGCTAGATTTGGATGGCAGTTAAAACCTAAGTGATGTTAGCTGGAATGGAATACCCATGGGGAGTGTTGTACCAGGTGTGGCTTTGGCAGACAAAATGCTTGGATTTGAATGTGCAGCCGGCAGGGTTGGGCTCATAAAGGGCTTCTGACACAGCTCTTCAGAATGAAGTTGGACATGAAGAATGCAAGATGAATGGGATAGTAGAATACATCGGCAACTCCCAACGCAGGGGTGTGGAGAGGGGGTGTGTTCCAGCAAACCATGAGGAATGGAAATACTGTGTGCTTAGTTGCAGCATAGCTTTGAAACAGGTTGCATGACATAATCCTGCCTGCCTGAAAGTGCTATGGATATAGCATCTTTTAGGGGTCTTAAGCCTTTCTACCCTGCATGCTGGCATATCAGATACAGAAGCCAGGCTGCTAGGGCTTTTAAGCCTGAAGGCCACTGTGCTGTAGTTCAAAGGTTCCAAACTGTTTAGAGTCAGTGGAGCTCTGCCCTAACTTAGCTGAATATCTTACTGCCATAAATAACTGGCTGGGCCCTGAATCTGCCTTGGCTGAAATAGCTGCTGAGCAGCAGTGATTTATTGCTAGATGTATTGTGCTGTATTTAAATAGGATTCTTTCTTTGTGATTGCCTGTCCTTAGTGCCAGCTGGTGACACTGCTGGATGATAACAGTTTGCACCTCTGGAACCTGAAGCAGCGCAGTGGGACATCTGAGCTGCAAGAGGAACAACGCTTCACACTGCGAGGGCCCCCTGGGTAACGTGCTAGCATTGGCTTTATAAGCTGGTTTTGGGGTGGGTAGGAAGGAGGGGTAAGAAATGACTTTGGCCACCTGGTCCATGTCCGGCATTTACCAGTTTAAAGGCTTGACTTTTTTTTAAAAATTTAATTGAGTTAAATCTCTGTACATTTTTATAAGCCAGGTTTAAATGGATCAATTTGTTTTGGCTTATTCCTGTTTAATGAGCTTTAAGTTTTCTTATAAGGATTTGAATTGTTGACTGCATCCTTTTAAAATATGCTAATGGTTCCAGGTTGGGCAACTTATTTCCAGTGTTTTTGGGTAGCTAGGTCGGTTGTTTTGTCACTAATGCATGGAGCTTTCTGTTTATTACTGATGCATATAGGAGCCTTTTGGCAATTTTTATATTGAAGCTGGGATTCTTCAAAAAATCCTGGCTTGAAGCTCCATTCTCCCAGCAAAGTACTTACCAAAGCTGTTGTAAATGGTTAACGATGAAGCAGGTGCCAGCTCTCTCTCACTCGGGGCTCTTTGGAGTTGGCTCAACTCTAGCGGCTCGTCTTTGATAGTTTAATTGAATCTTCCTGCATCCATAGGTCTTCTCCAAGTGCTACCCAGATCACTGTTGTCCTTCCACATTCTGCTCGGGAAGTTTTGTACCTTGGTACAGAAAGTGGTAACATCTTTGTGGTGGAGCTCCCCTCCTTCAGAGTGCTGGAGGACAGGACCATCAGCTCTGAGGCAGTGCTGCAGTGGTAAGCAAATGGCTATACTGACCAATGGGATTTTCCACCTACAGTTGGGAGTGTAGTGTGGCGTATTTAAACAAATTCCTATTTTAGCTTGTACATTAGAGCCTACGTTGAAATTTGCAGCGTGCTTCAGTTGGATGCTGCTGAAGAAAATCCTCCTGCTTGACTGTCATGAAAGTGAATCAGTCTTGTCTTTAATCGGCCTGCATCAGACAAACAGTTGATCGCTTCTGTTCAGGAATAGCCCAAGGCTGCCACAGTATCGGTGGCATGGAAGTGTGGCAGCTTGTCTGTAAAAACTCTTGCCTTTCTAAAAGTGCTCACTCTCATGACTGTGGATATTATTTAACAACAAATAAATTCATTTTTGAGACTGTACTAATTTAACCCATTTGTATGTGTAGGCAGTGGGCAAAATTGCTAGCCTTCTTTATCTACTGAAACTTCGAATCAGCAGGACTACTAAAATGGGATACTTTAGGAAAATTTTGTCTTGCCTTTTTTTCGGTCTCCATAATTAACTTCTGACCTGGTAAAAAAAAATAAAAAAAAAAATTGGTTTTTATGGAATGCAGTGCTTCCAGAACTGGCCTCATACTTGGGCAGCTGGCCTTAAGGGCTTATCAGGTTCAGCTCATGGATCTGTGTCGCTACTTCCTTTTCCTTACTCTGGCAGAGGGACTGGACATGATGCAACTCTTTTCTCCCCACTTTTGGGGGCCTGTAGGAGACTGTTATACACCTCAGACTTCTTTCTGATCACAGGACTAGGTGTCTTTAGGCTTGGTAGTCCTAAAATAACTCTGCTTGATACCCCAGAAGATTCTCTGCTGTCTGAAGGATGCTTGGAAAGACGCAGTACTTGCTCTCATCATGTTTGAACATTTTTTTACTTTCCTGTGGCTCATTCTCATACCTGTGCTGTGGGCATTGCAGTTTTGCTCAACTGCACTACAAATCAACTTTCTCTGCTTCCCCTAGGGTGCCAGAGGATTACTCTAGCAGACGGCCGTGTGAATTGGTGGAAGCCATACAGGAGCATCCTAGAAACCCTAACCAGATTCTGATTGGGTACAGTCGGGGACTCATTATCCTCTGGGACCTGCAGAGTAACAAAGCAACACACCACTTCTTGGGCAGTCAGGTATGAATTCAGGTTGAAATCCATTGGAATAGGGGAGGGGAAACAGCCTCTCTCAAGAGGTCTCTCTAGGTGAGCAGATCCAGGGAGAGCCTGTCTAGTTTCTTGTTTCATTAAGATATTGGTTTGGGAGGGGTTAACAGTTCTCTGGAGTTCAGTAGTTCTGTCTCTTCCTTCCTAGCAATTGGAGAACGTCTTTTGGCAAAGAGACGGTCGTCAGTTTGTTAGCTGCCATTATGATGGAAGTTACGCCCAGTGGCCAGTATCCAATGATAACAGGCAGCCTGAACCCCTGGAAAGTAAAGTGCCTTATGGTCAGTATGCAACTATGGAAATATGTGCATGTGCTTCCCTTTACTGAGGCATGGGCTGGCTTTTGTTTTAACGATCTTCAGCTCATTTTGAGCCCTTGAAAGGTCTTTTGAATGCAGGTCTCCCTGGTAGGTACTTGCAATGCTTCACCACAGAGTTTTCTCCTTGGTGGACCATAAACCCTTCAACTGGCAACTGCTCAAATAGCGATGACACTGGATTTTGAAGGTTGTTGAAATTAGATATCTACTTTTCAGTCTGTACTGAACACAGAGGAAAAAGTCTGGGCACAAAAAGCCTGCCTTCTTAAGAAAGACGTTAATTATTTTTAGCTTTAGCACTTGCTGTGATTCAGATGTCCACTTCTACAGCAGGTTTCCCTTGACTTCTTCTGTAACTGATGAATTCACTGAATTCCTTTCAAGATCTTTTTGGTTTTTGAGCACTGAAGTAGTGCTTCCCATTAGCTGAAACTCTGAAGGGAGTGTCCTCTTCCTTCTGCTGTTAGAAAAGCTACATTGGTCTAACCTTGGTTTGCAAAACTCAGTATTGATTTTTTGATTAATGAGAATGTATTGATGGAAATGTGGAGGCATTTCTGGGGCTAAGATGACTTCTTCTGCAGTTTTTGTAGCCTCTGGTAGCCAGATATGCTCAATGGTACTTTCATCAGCAGTGAATTCGGAACTTCCATTTGAGCGCCAGCCTTGTTTGCACTGAGTGGTATTCTTGGATTGCTGGAAATGGCACTTTCTAGGGGAAGTGCAGTGTTTGTCACAACTCAGCCGAGTAAGGTGGAATTGCTTCACATGCTGTAACTACTGTGGCCATAATCAGTGCGATTTTTTTTTTTTATGAACAGTGCCAACTACAGAACAATAATTGAAACAGGCCTTCAATTTCCAGTTGTTTTCACCTATTTACACACTTCAAGATAAACCTTTCACTTGTGGTAACTTTCTCATCCTAGGTCCCTTCCCTTGCAAGGCCATTTCCAAGATTTACTGGCAGGTGACAAAAAATGGGTAGGTTCTGGGTTGTTCATCTCCTGTGCATGGTGGGTGGGAGAAATCCTTGGGACACAAGTTATTGCGATCTGTTGCTGGCAATGCTGACCTCACACAGGCAGCTTATTTAGAATAACACTAGGCAGCAAGAAAACTTCTATCATATTAATTCAGCTCATTGGGGTGAAGTTGCATGTTATGCTTAAGCCATACTAAGAGCACTTTAAAATATGAGCATCTGCCTGTTAAAGCTCCTTAACTCATGCTAAGTGTCCTCTGAGCATCTCAGTTATGCCACATCAGGTGAGGGTTAACTGGGCCATGCTACCTAGCTGCCGGTAGGCTACTTTCAGTGTGTCCCATGGAGATGAAATGAGCAATTTGCAGTCCTCCAGTATCCCAGGATGTACCACGTCCAATATTTTGCCTCTGCCCTACTGGTAGAGCATAGGTGTAGTGTTTCCTAGCCATGTCCCTATTCACCAACCCTCTAGCAGGAAGTCAGAGCTGTGAAGGCAAAAAACGGTACTAATCCATAACATGTGAACTCTAAAATTGCTTAGCATTCCACAGATTTCATAGAACCATAAAAAAGTAGGGCTGGAAGGGACCCTGAGAGGTCATCTAGTCCAACCCCATGCCTGACATGGGATCATTCCCATCTAAACCATCCCATACAAATCCATTGTCCTACCTATTGGACCAAGGGTGGGCAAAATGGCAGATCTGGCCAGTGGCCAGACTCCATTTCTCAGCAGCCCCTGCCTGCATTGCTGCAGCCAGTTTCCATGGAGACTCCAGGAGCAGCGGAGCCACGAGGGTACTGGGCCAGGGTTTCTATAGAGACAGGCCCAAGCAGTGCTGGCAGTGTGTGGGTGTGGCTGGGTGGGGAGCTGCTCTGGAGCTGAGGCTGGGATTTTGTGGCAGTGACCGTGTGGTCCAGAGCTGGGGCCTGCCTGGGTGAGGAGCTGCTGTCATGGCCCTGCCTCTCCTGGGGTCTCTCTGGAAATCGGCCACAGCAACACAGGCAGGGGCTGCTGGGAAATGGAGTCCTCTGCAGGCTGAATCTGGTCTGTAGGCTGGACTTTGCCTGCCCCTGTATTAGACAAACTGAATGATTGAAGTGTAATGCGTAACTTCACCTTAGACTCAAACTACTTCATTGCAAACCTATGGAGTAAACTCAACTCTGTCTGTCTTTTTAAGGCTTCCGTACATTATATTCCAAGGAGGGATGCCCCGAGCTAGCTATGGTGATCGGCACAGCATCTCTGTTATCCATGGCAGCCAACAGATTGCCTTTGACTTCACGTCACGGGTGATAGACTTCTTTGTCATCTCTAATGCAGATCCTGCTGCAGGTATGTGCCAAGAGGGACTTTAACCCTTGAAGGGTTGAAATTTGTTTTTTACGTGAAAACTCCATGTATAACGAAATAGCAACCTAAATGGAGATGAAAGAATGTTTTATTGAGTTTAATTGTTCAGGCACTTGCAAATGTATGAAAGATGCCTTTATAGGTTAATGTGGAATGCTGGTGGCAGTGAGTCAGCTACAAACTTCACACGTACCCACTAAAATTAAACTGCTTGTCTTAATGTACTAACTAGGAATATAAACGCTCAAGTTATTCATGCTGGCTCATGAAACTGAGAGGCTGGATATTGGGCATAACAAAGCAACAAGATTCACTTTTGAATATTGGTTTTAAGCCCAGCACATCAAAGGGGGCTATAATTAAAAGAAACAATCTCACTGGGCGTGAGTGGCATTCTTTAATTACTGTCTGTGGATTTATGACATGGAGCTCCAAGTGGTATATGAATAAAGGGTGAGTTTGGAATGAAGGTCAGTGTGCAGTGTATTTAATTTATTCTATGGCTAACATGAATGTTTACGTTTTTAATAACTGTAGAAACAACTCGGTACTATTGCTTACTCAGCCCCATTCACACATGTATCTGCTTCTATTCCTGCTTCCACTATTGGGCTTTTCTCATTCTCACAACCTCTTCAATCACTTCCTTTTACCTGTTTCTCAGTTGTTAGGGAACCTGCTCAACTGTGGCTTCCAGCACATCTGCCCTCTAGGTTTTTTCTGGTGATCTGACTTTTAAGATAGCTGACCACTTGGTTATTTCAGGTTGGAGAAGCATGCATCCGTAGTGATGGAGTAATAAGTGGGGATCCAGGTTTTCTGTTTCCCATGGAAGAACAGAGTAAACTACGGATTTTACTGGAGGCAAATGTGGATTTCTCATTTTACCAGAGATACCCATGGATTTTGCAGTTTTGTGATGAGCCCTCTGCAGGCTGGCAGAATACCAGCCTGCAGGGGGCTGGGAGGGAGTGGGAGGAGAGCAGTCAGGAAGGGGGCACTATATGCATGTACATGACCCCAGGCAGCTTGGATAGTAGCTCCTGCAGGTAAGTTGAGGGAGAGGGGATTGAGGCCTCCATAGGGAGGGAGAGAGTTGGGCAGGACTGGGGTTGCTGCCCAGCTGGGCAGGGGGGAGCAGGAAGGGGCCATGGTCAGCTCTGGGGGGGGAGGGGGAGCATTCCTATGCAACT
>NW_017728991.1:15450092-15450560 GCF_001723915.1 Gavialis gangeticus
CATGGTCAGCTCTGGGGGGGGAGGGGGAGCATTCCTATGCAACTGCTGTTCTTTGCAGCACTGGGCTGCACATGCTGGGCTGTGGAGGCCCCAGGGAAGGGCAGCAGGGTAGGAGCCTGAGCCTGATGCAGGCAGCATGTAGCCCTGTGCCCCACACGCAGATCTGCAGGGCACAGGTCCCCCTTGCCACCCAGGAGTGTGCACTGTGGTGGGGATCTGACCTTGCCCCTGCCCAAGCCTGCAGCAGGCAGACAGAAGCAGGGTGGGGTGGAAGCCAGGCTCTGCTCCGTTGCAGCAGCTCCTGCCAGGGGCAAGGGGCTGCAGACCTGGTCCATGGCCCCATAGCCCTGGCAGATGGGGGTCACTTCCAGCAGGGCTAGGGGAGCAGCAGCTGTGGGTGGGGAGGCATGGGGCATCAGCAAGGCTGTGGGGAGTGAGGGGCAGGAACAGGGCTGAGGGGTTGTGGAG
>NW_017728992.1:0-2031 GCF_001723915.1 Gavialis gangeticus
CCTTCCGACCCTAAATCTATGAAACTATGAAACTATAGTGGCCATTAGGGGTTCTGTGGGCTTGTGACAGAGCCCCCCACATAGCGTGGCAGTAGGGGGCAGTGGGGATCACCCCCCTGCCTGGCAGTAGCTGGTGAGTTGGAGCTTTTTTTTTTTTTTTTTTTAGGGCCAGGAGCTGGGCTGGGCAGGCCAGCCATGGCAGGGTGGGGCTGGGACAGCAAACAGGGGTCAGGGGGCTCCTGGCAGAGCCCCCCACATGGCATGGCACAGCAGGGTATAGCAGGGGATTGTCCCCCTGCCTAGCAGAAGCCAGTGAGTGTGGGCTTTTTTTTTCAAGGAGCCGAGAGCTGGGAGAGCAGGCAGGGTAACCATTGGGAGCGGGAGGGGGCTGGGGCTGCTTTGGAGATTCACCCAAATTGATTCGGGACAGTGATTCAAATCACCAAATCGAAACGCTCTCCCCTGAATTGGCCGAATCTGAAGCGAATACTAGTCACTTCACACAGGCCTAACGCTTATGTAGGGAATAATAACAGGCGTATGACTATTACAGTAGCACCTACTAGAAGCACTTATAAATGTGTGTGTGTGTGTGTGTGTGTGTGTGTGTTTATATAACCTTATTTAGTAATTTTTTTACATTTTAGCCAAGGTATGAAAAATAAAAACCAGGTCCACTATGGAGTTTTTGTTCTTCAGTCTTGAACTGAAGAGCTTACAAGGCCAAGAGACATTATGTTTTTTTCAGTCAATTGGAACTGCAGCTAGCAAGGGTCATGAAGGGTAACAAGAAGGGTTTCTACAAGTATGCCAGTAAAAAGAGGAAGATCAGGGGAAGTGTGGGTCCCTTACTGAATGTGGGAGGTACAGATGATGTAGAAAAGGCTGAAGTACTCAATGCCTTTTTCACCTCAGTCTTCACAGGCAAGATAAGCTCCCAGAATACTGCACCTGGCAGCACAGTTTGGGGAGCAGGTGAGCAGCTGACAGTGGCAAAAGAACAGGTTAGGGACTATTTAGAAAAGCCGGACATGTGCAAGTCCATGGGGCTGGACACAGTGCACCTGAGGGTCGTGAGGGAGTTGCCCAGTGTGACTGCAGAGCCACTGGCCATTATTTTTGAAAACTTGTGGTGGTTGGGAGAGGTCCTGGACAACTGGAAACAGATAAATATAATGCCCATCTTTAAGGAAGGGAAGAAGGAGGATCCAGGGAACTACAGACTGGTCAGCCTCATCTCAATCCCTGGAAAAGTGGAGCAGGTGCTAAAGGAATCCATTTCTAAGCATGTGGAGGAGAACAAGTTGATAAGGACAATCAGCATGGATTCAACAAGGGCAAGTCATGCTTGACTGACCTGATTGCCTTCTATGATGAGATGACTGGCTCTGTGGATGCGGGGAGAGCAGTGGACTTGATATATCTTGACTTCAGCAAGGATTTTGATACAGTCTCCAACAACATTCTTGCAAGCAAGCTAAGGAGGTATGGGTTGGATGAATGGATTACAAGGCGGATAGCAAAGTGGTTGGATCATTAGGCTCAACAGGTAGTAATCAATGGTTTAATGTCTACCTGGCAACTGGTATCAAGTGGAGTACCCCAAGGCTCAGTCCTGGAGCCAGTTTTGTTTAATATCTTCATCAACACCCTGGAAGATGGGATGGAGTGCACCCTTGGCAAGTTTGCAGATAACAAAGTTGGCAGGAAGTAGTAGATACACTGGAGAGTAGCACTAGGATTCAGAGAGACCTCAAGAAATCGAATGATTGGACCGAAAGAAATCTCATGAGGCTCAATAAGGATAAATGCAAAGTCCTGCATTTAGGACAGAACAATCCCATGCACTGGTACAGGCTGGGGACTGACTGGCCAAGCAGCAACACTGCAGAAAAGAACCTGGTGGTTCATAGAATCATAGAAGTAGGGTCAGAAGGGACCTTGTAGATCTTCAAGTCCGACCCCCTGCCTGGGCAGGAGAAAAAACTGGGCTCAAATGATCCCAGCTAGGTAGGCATCAAGCCTCCTCTT
>NW_017728992.1:7031-17684 GCF_001723915.1 Gavialis gangeticus
GCACAGAACTGGACACAGTACTCCAGCTGTGGCCTGACCAGTGTTGCATAGAGGGGGAGGATCATCTCCTTGTCCCTGCTAGAGATGCACCTGTGGATGCACGACAAGGTCTGGTTAGCCCTTCCAACCGTGACCTCACATTGTCGGCCCATGTTCATCTTGGAGTTAATAATGACTCCAAGATCCCTTTCTGCTTCCGTGCTCTCAAAAAGGGAGTTTCCCATCTTATAAGTATGCTGCTGGTTACTACTGCCCAAGTGCAGCACCCTGCACTTGTCAGTATTGAAGCGCATCCTGTTTTTTGCTGTGGACCATAAGCCAACAGTGTGCCTTGTTGCCAAGAAGGCTAATGCTGGGCTGCGTTAGTAAAAACAATGACAGCAGATTGAGGGAAGTGACTATTTCCCTCTATTCTGCAGTGGTGAGGCCACATCTGGAATATTGTGTCCAGTTTTGTGTCCCCCCCCCTCGAAAAGATGTAGACATTACTTAGAAGGGGAGACTGAGAGAACTGGGCTTATTTAGTCTGCAGAAGAGACGACCAAGGGAGGATTTAATAGCAACATTCAACTACCTGAAGTGGGGTTTCAAAGAGAATGGAGCTAGACTGTTCTCAGTGGTGGCAGATGACAAAACAGGAAGCAATGATCTTAAGTTGCAGCAAAGGAAGTTTAGGTTCAATATTAGGAAAAACTCTCATTAGGAGGGTAGTAAAGCATTAGTACATGTTACCCACAGAAGCTGTGGACTTTCCATCCTTGGAGGCAGTGGCAATGCGTAGGAGGTGCATGGGGGTGCATGTGCACCCCCTGAGAGTGTTGGTGTACCCCCTGAGTGGCCACACTTGCTGCTTAGGCAGCGGGCGGGGGAGGGGGGAGGCAGGAGCTCCGGTGCACCCCCTGCAAGCGCTGGCCGGGGAGTGAAGCACTGTTGCACTCCCAGAAGCGGCTGCAGCCACTCCTGGAAGTGGCTGCAGAGATTAACTGCAGCAATCAGCTGTCTCGCAATTGGCTGTGGGGGTACTCCCCCCTGGTCAGTGAGACTGGCCGACAGGGAACCCCCCCAGTCACTGACTGGTCACTGGGGGGGGGAGACATTCCTCCCTGACTAAGGTGGCACCAGTTGCCCATGTCCCTCTGCCACAGCCTGTGCCACGCAAATGTGGCATAACAGAGGAAGAGTTCACTTCCCAAGTATGCAGCACTTGCCACTGAATGCTTCTAAAGCCACATACACAGATGTTGTCCTGCTTTAGACTGTGGCCCTCACACACTGGACTCTAAATTGTCATAGAATCAGGGGACCTGCCTTTTTCACAGTAGAGGAATGGGTCTCCAGGGCATATAAACTGGGACATCTGCCGTTCAACATACTCACATATGATTTGGAAAAGGGAATAAATAGTGAGGTAGCAAATTTGCAGATGACAGAACTGTAAGGCAAACTCTTCTGATGATAAAGACAAAGATCTCGCCTAACTAAATAAGTGAAAAAATGGCAGATGAAATTCAATATTGATAAGAGCAAAATAATGCACATGGGGAAAAAATGACCTTAATTATAAATGTTCAGAATTAGTTGTTACCATTCAAGGGAGAGAGCCTGGCTGCATTGTTGGGAGATCTCTAAAAGTGCCAGCTCAATGAGCACCAGTGGTCATACAGGCAGAAAGTAGGTTAGGTACCATTAGGAAAAGAATATATAACATAGAACATTATAGAAATCCATGATATGCCCATTTTTAATGCTATGAGCAATTCTGATTGCTGCATTTCAAAAAGATATACAAGAAATAGAAAAGTACAGAGAAGGGCCACAAACATGATTTGGGTATAGAACAATTTTCATATGAGAAGAGACTGAAATGGCTGGGAATCTTCATCTTAAAAAAGGATAGAACTGTGGGAGGATATGAGAGCAGTCTATAAATTTATAGATAGAATCAAAGAAGTGAATAGGGAACCATTATTTGCTGTTTCATATAATACCAAATCTAGGGAATACTGCATGAAATGATCAGGCAGTGAGTTTAAATCAAACAAAAAGTATTCCTTTCTTATTCAACACACAATTTACTTGTGCAAATCATTGCCACATGACATACTTGAACCAGGGGTGGCCAATCTGTGGTTCCAGAGCCACATATGGCTCTTCAGAAGTTAGTATGCATCTCCTTGATTATTTGCACAAGCACATGGTAACTAGGGCTGTGAGAAATTTCACCACCAGTTTTGTTTTGACACTGTTTTGACCTTGTTTTGAGGTTGAAACAGCAAAATTGAAATAAAACAGATATGGTTGAAACAGCCTTGAAACAAAATGAAGCAAGTTGAAATATTTTGTTGTTTCAACGCTGTTTCGACGTTTCGCCCATAAGCTATAATGGGGAAGGTCAAAACAGCCTATAACTTTGTCGTTTCTGGACAGACTTGGATAACACTTGCAGAAATGGTATCCCCTTCCAAGAGCATAAATCCTGCCAAGTTTCAAGAAAATAGATGCAGGGGGTTCGGAGAAACTGCACCCCAAAATCTTGAGAGCCAAACTTGTGTTGTGTGTGTTAAGCCACAGCAGGGTCAAAACTGCAGGCATGCTAGCCCCTGTGGAGGCCACAAAGCCTGCTAAGTTTCAAGGAGATAGGTACAGGGAGTTCAGGGAAACTGTATCCCAAAATCCTGAAAGCAAAACTCATGTATGTCATGTGTATGTGTTAAGCCACAGCAGGGTCAAAACTGGAGGCATGCTAGCCCCTGTTGAGGCCACAAAGCCTGCCAAGTTTCAAGGAGATAAGTACAGGGGTTTGGGGGAAACTGCACCTCAAGGTATGGACAAGCAAAACTCGTGACATGGATGACACGGTGTGTGTTAAGGTGCAGCAAGATGAAGGCTGCAGGGATGGTAGCCCCTGCTGTGGCCACAAAGCCTGCCAGCTGTCAAGGAGATAGGTGCAGGGGTTCTGGGTTCTGGGACCCTGGACCTCTGACTTCTAACAGGCAAAACTCGTGTCATGGGTGCTTGTGCAACTGACTGTGTCTGTCTTGGGGCATGGGGGAGGGGAAACTACTGCAGGCCTGGCTACTGGCCCCTGCTGTGGGGATAAGAAGAGGCAGGACCGCCTCCCACGGGGCGGAAGACCGCTTTGAAGTCCGTCGCGGGGAATACGCTGGCGACGGCATAGAGAGAGGGGAGGAGGATGCGCCTCACCTGGAAAGAGGATTCGAGGGAGAAGATCAAAGAGAGCAGGAGGAGGAAGGGGAAGATGAGGATTATCCCCGAGGAGTAGGGGAGATTGGCAGAGCCCGAGACATCAAGCCAGGTGGGACCGGTGCAGGTTCGGGAAGGCTCCAGGAGTGACCCCAAGCAGGGAACGAAGAGCCTAAGCAGCGGAAGGGGCTGTGGAAGATAGGCTCTGGCAGCATTGAGCAGCGGGGGATGTAGAGGAGGCGTGACTAGATGGACCACCGAGGGTCCAGAGAACATGCAGCCGGTCCAAAGAATGGAGGGGAGAACGTAGTAGCCGTCAGGCTAAGGCGTACTCAGGCAGGGCCAGTTAGAAACTTTAGGGACCTGAGCCTACTGGTATAGAGTGGGTTGGAGGTCAGGGATTAAGGGGCCAGGCTGGCCCATCATTTGTAGCCAGGAGCCTCCCTGGTATTGATAGTGTTCCTTTTTGTTATTTCTTTCTGTTTCCCACCTTTGGAGGGGTTGTGAGGAGCCCGAGTGTTGGCTCAGTTAAAAGAAGGGTGCAGTCTTAAGGGAAGCTAGACGATCACGAGACCCAAAGGGTACAGTACGGGTTCTGGGGTCCAGTTGGCCCTAGTACGTATCCACAGGAGAGCACAGGACACCAACAGTCGGAGGTCAGGCTGAAAGACATCAGTAACTCGTTGAGGCTGGGTATCAGGGCGAGGTATAGGGGAGGTTGGAGCCTTGCGGAAGATTGCCATTCAGAGATCCCAGATGCTTAAGAACCCCAGTTGTCGGACCCCACCACTGAAGTAACACACAAAGTTGTGGCAGACTAGATTGGGGAAGAGACTACCCCGGGGAGGGACATCTGTACAGCAAGACCACAGGGATGGATCGATGGACAGTCCTATACATCCAAAGTCACGTGGCATGTGACCTGATGATCGAAGCCCGACAGGTGCAGGAAGAAAACCATTTTTTCCCAATTTTGTTTTTTTTCTGGGCCTTCATGTCTCTACCCTTCATGACCCATTCCAGGTTGCTGCTTTTTGAGGCATATAAGCCCAGTCACACTGTTCGTATTGTGGTTCTTTTTGATCTTTTTGTTTCTTTGTTTGCTTTTTAGTGTGTATGTTCCATTAATGCAGTGACACTGTCATGACTACCTCAAAAGTTACATGAGCGGTCTGTCAACCAAACAGCAACAACTGATACACCTCTCTAGGTGAATTGTGATGGTTTTGATTCAGGGCAAAAGAAAAAAAAACAAACTACATAGTTGCAGCTGTTGTGTTGCTAAGTGAAAGACCTACCCTGTGTATGCAGTAAAAACACTTTAAAATATTCTTCAAAAACCCTTGGGTGACAAGTTGAAGAGTCACTTGTGTCTTGGTTGCCCCAGTGTAAGCGCTGCCATTTTAACACATGAGAAATCTTCTACCAAAGGTTTAACTTTCAGTTGAGGAATTTATCCAATAACTAATCATTTCCCATTGATTTACACCACTGTCTTTTGGGAAAACGTATTGCTGTGTAAGAAGCAGAAGCAAATTAGGCTGCTCCTTGTCCACCTGTGCACCAGTATCAAATAATGGTAGCCACTTGTGATTTTTTTTTTTGGTAAAGGGACAGAGGATATAAAAAATGAGGAGAATAATTCTTCAAATACTAGAGAACTACATCTGCAGAGTATAAAACATTTTAAATGCATCAGAATTTGTACCTAAGGCTTGAAATATCTATATTGGGCAATTTTATATTTGGTGGTATGTAAAAAAAGAAATTGCATCTTGTTCTTGCATTTGAGAGTTGTACTGTACTGCTTGTCTTCAGTCTTCCTATTACATAGCTATTAGAAAACATTTTGGGGAGTAAAGCACAGTAATATATGAACACCTTGTCTTAAACATTTTATTCATCATTATAAACAAAAAATATTTCATAAGAGGTTTTTTGAATTTTTCTGAAATTTTTCAATTTTTCAGGAAAAAACAAAAATAGTTCTCAGGAAAAAAAACAGGAAAAAAATTATTTTTTGGAATTTTTCTGGGTTTTTTTTGTGTGCCTTCACATCTCTAATGAGGCTACAGAACTGAAACAGGATACATTTGATGTACCAGACACTTGGAGGATTCTCTGTGAAGATCTGGGTGGGTGGATTAAAAAGAACAAAAACATGGGAAAACATAGAGAGATGGTATCTCTGCTTTGAGGACTGTATATAGTGGCAAAAGTACAAGCCTTAGAGAAGGAGATTCAAAATATAACACACAGCTAAACGTGAAAGAAGAGGCAGGCACACAATTACCAGCACAGGTTTTAAACCTTGAGGGCAGAGCTTTAATGGTGTAGTACATCAAGCTGGTGCTTGACAAGTAAACTACTGGCAGTCAGAGGCAACTAGACTAGAGTGCCAGACGAAAATGCAAACATCAGACTGTGAGACAATTGTTAGGACCGCACTCAGGGCAGCTACACAAGCCCAGTATGAGCAGGGGGATCATAGATGGTGTGAAATAAGAATTAGGCAACTAGAAGAGCAGCTTCAAGCCAAACAGGGAATAGGGACTACAGGCGCATATGTTTGGACACCTTTGACCCATTACAATTGTGCACTTGTTCCTAATTAGTGACATTCTAGAAACAGTTCAATCATTACATGTGCTCTGCCTTAAATTGTATTATACCCTCTGAAGTCATGACTCAAAGTTAAGAGGGTATCTTACTATACTGATAATTCAGAGCCTATGATCAGAAGGATTCCATGTTAAAAGGTGCCAACTGTTGTGATCTCTCCAGTACAAAATGCAAGGCAGCCCCATGTTACCTGTGACCTCTCACATCCTTTGCCAGATTATATCTTCCATTTGTTTCCTAAGAATAGCTATCTAGCTGTCATGAAGATAGAGAGCCAGTGATGGTACGAACTGAACACTGGCAAGAACCAGTTAAGGAAAAGAGGGAGCCGCATTTCTGAGCAGCTGCTTGATGAAGCTAGAGTGGACCTAGAGAGAGAGACAGCAGAAGAGCCCTAGATGAAAACAGGGAAGGAGGCAGGATATGTCGGAATGAGAGACAATCCAATTGGGAATGCAGGGGCGAAGGGGAGTGGAATGATAGCTGGCTGGGGAAGCTGGAGAACTGCAATGAAACAGGAGATGCTGACATAGGATTCATTGTCGGGAACGTGATCTGGGAGCCAGTGCAACTTCAAGAAACACAAGAGATGACTGAATCCTATAGTGCAAAGTAAAACTTTTCTTATATTTCTTTTCAAGTGGTGAGTCAGGCTAGAACAACATTATAAAGAAGAAACAGAAAAAAAAAGGAGAAACGATAAGCCTGACATCATTTAGAGACTTAAAAGAGAAGGCACTTTTTTTTTTATTGGACTGACACTCTTAAAAAAAAAAAGTAGCTGGGACATAATACTTACCTCTACTAAAAAAAGCTTGAACAGTAGTTTGAGGAACAGGCTCCTGTCACTTCTTGCCGCCCAGGATACGGTGGTACCTAAGAAACAAGAGAAACCAATGTAAAAAGTTTAGATAGATACTTAATAAAAGAACCTTCTTATAAAGAACTGTTACAGTGTGCGGTTCCTAGGGATGGCCGTGACACCCTGAGGGCTCCAAGACCATGCCAATCTTGCCCAACGGGCACCCTTTTTCTCTCCTGCCACGTCTTGCTGGTAATTATAATAAATAGGGAGGCTGCCCTTGAGTTTGTGTTTGGACACGGTCCTGATGGACCGTACTGAACCCTGTGGGTTCTTGGACCCCTTTTGGGTCCCGCTCAAAATGGATGCCTCCTGGGACACCCTTAGCTTTATGGGCTATAAGCGTAGCTCCAAAACCACTCCTTTACCATGCCCCAAGCCTCGCAGATGGTATTTAAACATTGTCCCTCTGAGGCCTTGATGTAGCTCAGCCTCTCCTTTGTCACTGGGCTCTCTGCAGCCCTGTCTCTGCACTCACACTGGCGCTGGGCTCTCCACAGCCTTCTCTCTGCATCCACACTGGCACTGGGATGTCCGCAGCCCTGACTGTGCGCCCACACTGGCACTGCACCCACTGGCCCTGGGGTCTCCACACCATAGTGTGGCCCCAATGAGGCCTCCTCCTCCCCAATAGCCTCAGTCCAGTCCACCGGTTTATAAACAACAACCAAAATATGTTCCCCTGGGCTATAACATAATACAAGTAGTTCAGGGTGCATTCTGTCCCTTTAAAAGAGTCAAACTTCCCCCCTCAGCATTAAGTGACTTGTAGGCCAGGGTACCTGGTGAGCTCCTGGAGCTCCATCAGCCCTATATGAAGCATATCAGGTGGCCACAGCATCTCTGGGCAATTCTTCTCTGCAGGCTTCTTCCCCTGGCTGCTGCCAGAGAACTAACTCCTGCTGGCTTCAGCCCTGGGGTTTATTTGTGCCCAGGGCCCTTCCTTCTTCCGATCAGCTGACCGGGTGTGGGTATAGGATAAGTCTCTTGCTAGCTTGCTGCTCTAGTAATCTACACCTGTGGGGTTTCTGCCTGGCTCCTACGGCCCTCTGCCTAGGCAGTTTCTGCTCTTAAAGGAGCAGGCACTTTAGTGCCCTGTGACAAGAACACACTGTGAGTTTTCATCTTTTGTCAACCAGTTCATTGTTATGTGAATGTAGCAGGGGGGTCAGGCTAGAAGATCTGTTCAGGTCCCTCCTGACCCTAGCTACTATGAAACTATGAAAATATTCAAAACCACAAGAGCATTGATCAATAACCCCTTTGTCCAGTGGTGTTTATGTTGTACCCTCCCAGTATAAACCCTTTAACATCAAGACGTGGCATCTCCACTGAAGAAAAAGAAATGGTGACAAATCAGATAACATGAGATCAATCTGGGTGATTGTGTTTTACATACAAGAGACTAGACAGAACCTCTCACACTAGCACAATAGTTGATTGTGTCAGAAAAAAGTAGGTTGGTGTTCCCAACCACTAGCAATCAAGCTTATATGAAGCACTCACAAACAAGCCACTGCCCTTCCAATCCATTTTGCTTGCCCTTTCCCCCATATAAATTAAGTTTGTATTTTCTGAGCACTTCTCCACAAATAAATTCACCTTTGTCATCCCTCTCACTCAATTTAGTGTTTGAATGTTTGCATGCATTCATTTTCCAGTACCATATAGCTAAGCTTACTTATTCACCTCCATTAGTTACAAACCCTGTTCTCCATCTGCTAGTGTCCTGTACAGTGCATAGGGTTTTTTTATCCATAACATGAAGAAAAAAAAAATCACCATTAAAGGACAATTTTCAAAACTGTTTGAGAACACCTGCTGAAATAGACCTGGACATGAACCACCTCTCTACCAAGTATAGCATAAACAGGCATAGATTAGCCAATGGAGAAGTATGGCCAGAAGCAAGGGGGTAGAGGTGGGAAGGGAGCAGGAACAGGCCATTGTCTAAATTTCTAGATTTCTTATTAAAAATGTATCAAAGGAAGCCAAACAAACGTGGCATAAGAATTTCTGCAATCATACAATTCAGTCCAACTGGCCATGTAGCTCTGGAGAAATAACAGGACATTGACACTTTTTGAAGCAAGAAAACAAAGCTCTTTCTGTAGCTGTTTCATTGGATTACCTGTATGTCAAGGAGTTTGGTTTTCTTACAGGGAGGAAAACAGAGCATGCAGGTGCAAAGGAGAGAAAAATCTCTGAAAATATCCCTACATAGGTTCTCTTATCTCTTTTCAGTGGCAAGCAGGTGGAAGCAGTGGCAGAGTTGTCTCCATTGTTCCTTACTGAAATAGTAACATGTTCAACCTCACACTTAGTAGATCCAGTGGTTTCTGCAAAAAGCACGAGTCCTCTTCTCACAAAGTTCTATAGGATCAGTGTCTGCATCTCCACATAAATGTTTCCAGTTTCATAGTTGCTTTAGCTTAGACTCTTTAGCTCTTTTGAAAACCATAGATCCATGCATTGAGCTAGGAATAGGGTAGTAGCCAGGGATTCAGCTTTAGTTATGCAGGTAATGGGAGGTTGAGTCAGCTGAAGAATAGGTTCTGTCCCTGTTCTCTGCAGCCACAACTCTGGAAAAATCTTTCACCCCCCCTTCATTTTGCCTTTCAAAACCAGGGTGTGTGTTATATTTGGAGGCACATAGCATGAGAGAAAATATGGTAACTTGCTTGGAGCCCGTGTCTTTGGTGACTTGTGAAAGACTACAGGCACTGGTGTGTGTAGTCACAAAGGCCTGAACTGCACTAGCATCATTAAACCAGTTACAAGCTTTAGACCAGTGGGATGCCAGTTGTTTGGCAAATGTGTCACAAATTAAGCCCTGCACCTTCTCCAAGTGCCACCTCTTCCCCTGCCTGATGCAGTGTTCTGCTCCCTGCCCTGTGCTTCTTGCCTGATCCGTTCCTTTGCTTTCTGCTCGTTGCCGTAGGCACCATCTTTTATTTTTGCCTGGGGTAGGCTAAGATGATAGACATGTGTAAAGTTTTATTTATTTTAAGTGACAGCCCTCTTCCTGACGGGGGCGAGGGCCCTTGTGTACTCAGCACCCATGTTCCCTGCCCTATCTGCCACTGTGCTGCCTGCCCTCCGCACCTGCCCGCACAGGTCGCCCACGCTATTTGTGACATGCAGTGGGTTGGACGGCCCTGTTTTAGATTCTAGAATGCTTTCTATCCAGGTGCAATAGTCTAGAATGCTTTCTATCCAGGTGCAATAATTGACAAGGGTCTAAACACCACTTTAAAGCCAGTTGGAGCAACCTCCTTTTCAGAAGCTTTGATACTAGGGCTTTGTGTGTTTTCAGACCAGCTCCCGGAGGAGGAGGGGTGGCAAAGGGGGAGGAGAGGGTGGAAGTGTTTCCCAGCCGACCCACGGCTCGCAGGAACGGGACTCCAAATCCTAGCAGCCCCGCGGAAGACCTCTCTGGGGAGCAGCATAGAAGTGGAGAAACTCCATTTCCCAGCACGCCCCGCGGCACTCCAGCTCCTGAGGGGGTGGAAGCGGAGCGACTCAGCTTCCTAGCAACCCCCGGGGCTCCCTTTTTCCAAAGCAGCAGCAGACTCCATCTCCCAGCACCGCCCACGGCACCCTATCTTCCGGGGCGCAGAGAGATTCCACCCCCAGCATCCACCTCTCTGCCAAGCGGCAGCTGACTCCGCCTGGCCACGCCGTCCCAGCGACGCTCTGTCTGCTTGAGCTGGGGAAGGGGAGAGGGAAAGACTCCGTTTCCCAGCAGCCCCTGTGGCTCCTTCTCTCCAAAGCAGCAGCGGACTTCATCTCCTAGCAGCCCCTGCGGCGGGGCGGCCTCAGTCTTCCAGCCCGGCGGGCGCGTGCGTGGAGGCCGTTGCCGTTACTGGCTGGGGGCGCGGAGGAGGCGCAAGGCGGGAGCCATGGCTGACAGCGGGGCCCCTCCGCCGGCTCCTGCGGGCGGCCCCGGGGCGGCGGCGGCGGCC
>NW_017728992.1:17964-71521 GCF_001723915.1 Gavialis gangeticus
CTGGGCCGCCGCTGGCTGTGCCGCTTGCAGCGCTCTCGCGCGCCCCTGCTGCCGGCCGCGCTGCTGCTGCCGCTCTGCTTCGCCAACTACGGCGCCGAGGCGCTGGGCCAGCAGGTGCTGCGCCGCCGCCGCGTGCTGTTGCTGCTGGGCGCCGGTGGACCCCTGCTGTACGGCCTCGCCTGCCTCGGTCACTCGCTCGGCGCCCAGGCGCTGCTGGCCGCCGCCGCCCACCTCATCTGCCGGGGGCTCGACTGCTTCAGCAGCCAGTGGGTGAGTTGGGGGGGGTGGTCCCCCACCCGGAGCCCACGCGCTTTCAGCCCTGCCCCGCCCCTTATCTGCATCTCTCTTCCTTCTCTACTTCTAGGCTGACTGTTCTCACCTTGGGGCCTAGTGTTGGGCACAGGCTCTGCTTTCTTTTCCCCCAATGGGTCAGAGATTGATTTTCTTTGTGGCACTTCCCCCCCCCACCCCCTGGCCCCAGGCCTGCTCCAGGCACTTTCCTCTAGGCCAGGGGTTCTTAACCTGTTTTGTACCAGGATCCACTTGTAAATATCAGTGGTCAGTCCCGACCCAGTGCCCCTCACTCTTGACTACTGCCTCTGTCCCCAGCTTGTGGAGCTGGGAGGTGGGAGGCAGGGGGCAAGCAGCCCTTCGCAGGCTGGAGCTCTACTGGCCTGCAAGGAAAAAACCATGGTTTCCCACATTTTTCCCACTTTAAAGAAGAATCAGTTTTTAAAGTTTGCTCGTGACCCTTTCATATATTTTTGCAACCCCCTTTTGGGTCACTCCCCATGGGTTGAGAAACACTGCTTTAGGCAGAAGTGCTTTTCTCATGGCTTACTTGGCCATGACAACCTCCAGGTGACTGGGCAAGGGATGTATATAACACAGTACTGTAACCACAGCTGTAGCCAGCAACATTTGAGTTAAGAATTGTTAACATGGCTAGCATAACTAATTCCTTTGAAATAGGAACTAGCTTTGGAGCTGGGGAAACACTAGCATTTTCTCATGGAGTGTTGTCTGTCATTGGTGTGCAGAGCTCATTGAAGTTCTCCCGAAGAGTTTGTGGTTATACACAGATCTTCTTGCCATGTAAAGTCACTGGCTATAACAGCTTTCCTGCTATGGGACCAATGGCTACTGATTCCACCTCATCATGGGCTTGGCCTGGTTAGGAGCCCACCTCAGCCGCAGGCCTTAGAGAGACAGGTGCTCACCTGTTCCAGGGCCTTAACCACCTGTTCTAGGGCTGCGACCTGCAGACCGGGTCCTCCCAAGTGAGCCTCCTATTAGTGTCTGGTGACGCAACCTCGAGTAACCACGGGGCCCTGACTTTTTAAAACAGTGGTTCTCAACCTTTTTTAGACTCATAGCACCCCTAGATAGACTTGTAGCTCCTCTCAGAAGATGCCAGCTCTTAGCTTTCACTTGTTTTGACTACAAAAAATAATACAGCAGTCTTTTACCATCATGGGTTTCTGTTTGAAATCTCAGGGTCTATCTTGTGAATCCTGTTTTTAAATCGAAGGGTGCCAGTGTTGCATGGCACCCTCCAGCACCCTTGACAGACTCAGAATCACTAGGTTAAACATGCTAACGTGCCAGTAGGAAAACTGCTCTGGAGAAAAAGATTCTGTTAGAAGCCTGCATGTGCAAAAGTCAAGGTGGTTGAAGGCCTGGTTCTGGGTTACCCCCTGTCCTGCATAGAAGTTGAATGCAAGGCAGTGGGATTCTTCTGAAGGGCAAACAATTTTGGCACTTAACTGGTCTCATTTCTGCCAGCAAAAGAACTGTCTTGCCTGTGTATGCGACCTGGCCCAGGTATCATGGGATATAGTAGTCACACTATTAACTCTTAGCTGAACTGCAGGCTACCTGCATGCTGGTGGGGAGGCATAGGAAAGACTGGTGGGCACTACTGCACTTCTTATAATTGGCATGCTGAAAGTCACACTGTCCTGCAAAGAATGTATCATGCTAAAAGACAAATGCTAAAATTAGAGGCAGGTTTCATATAAGGATCCAATGGCTCTTGGCATGCAGGTTTGACTTAAGATGTTACAGAGCAGACTGCACAATATTGGCAGGCATAGGAGACTTTTGTGATGCTGAAGTAAGCTGTGCTGTAACATGTGGATGGGATCTCACTTGTTTGTGGAAAGCAGATATAATGATGGGCTTTGAAAGATTGCACCTGAAAGAAATACGTACAACAAATGAGAAAAATTTGGCTTGAAACTCAAGGGTTATAGTCTGGAAAAAACTTCTGTAAAACTGAATCAGAGAGTTTGTCACAATAGCAGCATGTTTATTTTCCAGTTTTGATAATGATGTGCTTATTCTTCTAATTCTGATCTTTTGCACAAGGATGCTATATAATATTAAAAAGTAATGCAGTTCTGCCTCGAACTTCTGGAGCAACTTGTGTTTTGCTGCTCAATGGTTGATATGTTTTGCTTTTTGTATCTTATGTCACAGGTACTTGGAGCTAGGCACAACACTTAGTTGTTTTTAAAGTATTCTCTGTCTATGCTAGTCCTGTGAACATTTAAGTATGTATGTAACTTGGCTTCTACACATGAAGTTAAATGTTTTGTAGAATGTTAGGGTGAGAAGCATTTCAGAAATGGAAGGCATTATTACTTATTAAAACATGTTTTATAATACCAGCCCATAGTAAGAACTTCTGAAGTAGGCTATACCTTTGTGCATCTGTGCTTTTCGAGGAAACTTAGAACTAGGGATGCACCGATGGAGATTTTGGAGGCCAATACCAATAGCTGACCTTTAAGGAGGTATAACGGTCGATACCAATCCAATTTCCCATACAGCTGTGTGCAGCTGATAAGTCTATTTTAGTGGATGGTGAGGGGGGAGGGAAGGGACATGGGGAGGGCAGATCAAGGCCCCTGCAGAGAGGGAGTGGGGCTGGTGTTGCCTAGCTGGGGCGGGGGATAGAGCCATGGGGATGGGGGGGAGGCGGTTCCCGCAGGTGTGCGGACTACCAGTTCTTCCCTGTTGGTCAGGACAAGATCAAAGATGGACAATACCCTAGTCGTATCCTCAGCGTTCTGGAACAGAACATTGTCCTCTATGTAAGTTCGGAATCAGCTAGACACTTTGTTTGGCTGTATTTCCCTTTCAGCAGATATCTGGAAAATCAAAGTTTCCTATCAGTACCATCCCATAGCTTTTGGATAGATTTGTTACCTGCTTGAAGAGTGACAAATCCACCTCCACTTCCTGATTTGGTAGCCTATAATAAATCCCCACCATATTGGTGACTTATCTTTCACCTTTCATCTTCACCCAAATGCTTTTTGCTTTGCTGTCGTCTTCCTCCTGAACCAGGGATCAACTGTGTGTGTTTTTGACATGCAAGGGAACACTGTCACCTTTTCTCCCAACCCAGTTCTTCCAGGACAGAGTGTAACTCTTGATGTTGACATTCCAATCATAAGATCTGTTCAACCAGGTCTTGGTGTTGCCAATCAGATTATAGTTCTTTTCACAAGGCTTCAGCTTCCAACTCGTCTTGTTTATTTCCCAAACGTCTCTCATTTGTACATATGCATCAGATGTATTTTACATTTTGACCTCTTTGTTTCCCTTTTGCACCACTTGTTGCAGTCCTGTAGCTCTTTGGCCCTTTCCCAGAGCTGAGATGCTTTTTCAAGTCCTCTCTCCTCTGAACTGCGTGCCCTTTTGCTGGAAGGTTTTGATCACCATCACCTGTGGAACCTAATTTAAAGTCCTCCTTACTAGGATGGTCAGACAACACCCCAAAATGCTCTTCCCTGTTCTTATCAGATGAGTCCCATCTCTTGATAGCAGTCCTTCTCCCAAGAACAGATGCCCATTGTTGAAGAAGCCAAAGCCTTCACTGTCTCAACCATGCATTCACTGCCAGGATACAGTGGTCTGTGTTTGCACCCTTGCCTTCTGTGGGAAGAATCGATATGAATACCACTTGTGCTCCAGGCTCCTTAGTCCTCCTGCCAAGAGCCTCATAACTGCCTATCTGCTCAGTGTCATTCCTGGCAGTATTGCTGGTATTTACTTGGACAAGTAGGAAGAGGGTAGTGGTCTGAAGGATGGATGACCTTTGGCAGACTCTGTGATGTCTTGAATTCAGGCTCCAGGCAGGCAGCATATCTCTGTGCCCACTCATCTGGGTAACAGGTTGGTGCCTCTGTCCCTTTCAGAAGGGAGTCGCCAACCACCACCACTCTTCTCTTCCTTCTTGGTGTAGTGGTCCTGGAGCCCCTGTCTTTGGGGTCTTGCACTTCCTGCTCTCTAGGCTGCCAATTCTTCTGCCTCGTGCCTGCAGATGTCTTCCGTGTCTTTTCCTCAGCAGTTCTGCTGCAGAGTGCTTGAAAGTGGTTTCTGACTTCAGTCTGCTGTTCTTCAGTTTTGGGGACTCTCCTTAAGAGTAGTCACATGCTGCTGCTCATTGCCCTTTGGCCTCTTCATTACCTGTTTCTCATAACTCTTGTCAAAGTAATTTTCTTGTTCCTTGATGCAATACAGCATGAATACCCATGCTTCCAACCTTCGAGTCTTCTCCTCCAGAACAGACACCAGCTTGTGTGTGGTGCAGATGAAGTGATGTTGACCCTCAGGGAGGAACAGGAACATGACACATCCTGAGCAAGTCACAATCTTTGACCCAGATTCCATTTGTACCTCTTTTTCTCCCTGGAAAACACCTGTGCTGTAAGGAGAGAAAAAAAGAGGAGGGGGAGACATGTTACAAGATCTGGCATATACTGAATACCTGCACCAGGGCCCTTGCACACTCACAGATGTTCACTGAGTCTCCTGCTCCCCGGTTTCCTCCTTGGGTGGACTTGTTTCTGTTCGCTGCTCTCAGTTTGCTGGGGGTTGTCTTTTAAAAAGGCTGACTGCTAGCATCACCCATCAGTTAGCTAAACCAGTCCCACCCAGAGCAAGCCCTGTCACTCAGTCACTTTGTGGGGGGGAGGAGGGGAAGAAAAGAAAAAGGAGAAAAAAAGCCCGGTGGGGGGGCAGTAAACACACACCACAGGGGAAGAAGGGAAAAAATAAACCCCCCATATACTCGCACTAGGTGAACACTTTAGCACCAGTCAGTCATCATAACCGACTGTCAGTAGCACAGAGAAAAGCCTCAAGGCAGCGTCTCAAACCAGCACAGCTACCAAATACATCCCTGAAACATGGAAGATGCCAAATTTTAGCCAATTTTTGGATTTAAACTTTGTTGCTGAACAACAAGAAATACTTTACTGCCGTCTGACACCACCAGGGAAAGATTTCTACCTTATCTGCACATCAAAGAGCAACTCATAAAGTCCCTCTCATGGATCCAGAGGGACAGACTTCTACCTTCAACTTCCTCTGTGCAAAAATTAAGTTTATTTTCTATCTATGGGGAATTTTTATCATCTTTAATCTTCCCTGAGCCTGAGGAAAGACACGTGTGCCCAAAAGCTTGCAGAAAAAGATAAAGTTTTTGCAATTTCTTAGTTGGTCTAATAAAAGGGATCATCTCTGAACCAAGAGTTCTAGAGTTGTGCATTTCTTTTTGTCTCAAACTAACATGGCTACCAAATACACCCCTCAAGGCAGTCTCACACCTGTGCTGCTGATCCCTGAGCAACTGCTCTCTTGATTACTGCTCAGCAGAGCTTTTTCTTTTTTTGAAAAAAGGATGAGATATGAATGGATGGTATGCCTTTTTGTCTAATGTCATTGTGCTTAAACAATGTCAGGTTTACTCTGAAGGCTGAGGAGAATCTGGTTGAGGAAAATGACTAAACGTTTTTGGAGTTGCAAGTGATTAAATATCTTTTCTGATGTTTTGATTCTTCTAAAATACACATGCCTTAAAAAATCTTATTACTTTTATTATTATTTATTTATAATCTTATTATTTATCTATATTTCTAACATAGATATTTTCCTTTGCAATCCATAAACTGTATTGTACTCAAACTTTGTTGCTAAGTTTGCATTGTCGTTGTACCGCAAATCAGGATAAAGGCCTATTGTGCTATGTGTTGTAAATCTGAAGCTCTACTCTGAAAGCAACAGAACCAGCTAATCCTGATAATTCAATCTGAGCTTTGAAAGTATAGCCAGTTCCTTTAACTTTTTTATATGCTATTTGTGTTAATAAAGATTTTGCTGGGTCAGTTAGATCTGAATAGCGCTGTCATCTTGATTGGGTTGAATAAAAATTTCTAATGAAGTGTAAGAAAAGAGAGAGAGTGCCCATGTAACAGATAGGCATAGAGGCTCTGAATGATGACAGTAAAAACAATAGTGAAAACTTTTTTGCCATTAAAATAGACAGCTATCTGAAAATGATGAGGGTACAGATCTACATTTTTATGTTTCCACTTACTGAAGTAAAATGGCATTATCCATGGGACTAGTGTCTTATTTTTCCCGGTTCCTGGATGCTAGATGGAACTTGTTTATAAAACTTAACTATATATGGTTGAAGTTAAAAAAAAATCCTAGGATATATTTCCAAGTCAAAAAATCCTAAGTCTTAACCAAAAGAGATTCAGAGGGGGTGGAGGGAGAAGAATGCTATCAGGGGGAAAAATGCTCAGAAACAGACAGACCTTTTAATACATGCATATGCTAATATTTCAAAGCCAGTTCTAACTTTCCTGCACAGGTTCAACAGTGACAGGGATCCCCACCTACTAGGGAACTAACTATTTGTATCACCTACTATTAATGAAAATGTAATATTTTTTTCCATAGGCCTCTTGATGATGGGGCATTATGAATTCTATGACTGGAATGGGTTTTTAGATTTTATGGGTAAAGTCTGAGACTTAAAATGGGAAGGGAAGCTAGGGAAAGTATGCTTGGATTTTCCACTTTAGAGTTTTGTTCCATGCCTGAGTTGTAAACTAGATGGCATTTGCTTCTGGGAGATTATCAAGAATAAGATGTGAGATGACAGGATTCCTTAAGTCCCAGTTGGGTTCAGCTGGAGGAGAAAATACAGAGTAGTTTTCTGCCTCTGGAGGCTGTTGTGCTGTGGAGAATCCAGTCTGAAGCTGCTGTCACTCAGGCTCTGATCCCTCAGGCTTCACAAAAGCAAAACAGCATGCAGTCTCTATGGGCCAACATTTCACAGGCCCTCTCTTTATCACCCTGATAATGTGTGAGGCTGACTTCAAATGACTGCTGATCAGGATGGGGAATCCCTGAAGCATCTAGCAGCAAGTGTTACAGTTTATCCTTTTGTAAAAATGGAGTATTGGCGCTGGATTTGAGAATTAATGTGTAAATGTTCATATTGTAGGCCCCAAATGAATTGTGTTGGGGAGTTCTTTTTTTTTTCTTCATTTATTTCTATATTGGGTAATTGTAGTAAAGGGTCTATAGTGGTGATGTCTCAGAGGGTGGGATATGCTAATAAAAGCTTGACACACTATGCATCTTGTAGATTTTGGCATGCAGCTCCTAGAGCAAGAAGTTTGGCCACTTCAGTGGATATTAATAGAAGCTATTTAGAAATGTTTAAGTTCATGTTAATTTATTAAGTATTTTTTTTTTTCATTTTTCAAGTTCTCTGAGTCTCTGAATGTGGGATCTGCTTGTGTTGGCACATGCCTTTTGGATGGGAGTTCACTGTCTTTTGCCCATAAGATCCGTTAGGGATTGTGAATGCATTTTTGCAATCTTCCTTTGGTGCATATAAAGGGGATTGGCAGTTGCAAACCCCCCTTATTTCACCTGCTTCTCTCTTGGTGTAGAAGTGTCCTTTAGTGTTTCGATCAGTGATTCTCAACCCTTCGGAAAATGCCAGTTCTTAGTCATCTTTTGTTTTTTGACTACAAAAAAAAAAACAGCTAGAGCAATTCTTCTATTGCAAAGAACTCGGACCAAAAAGGGGTCCTGTTTTTGATATTGTGGATTCCTCTTTGAAATTTCTGCTTTATCTTGTGCATTGTGTTCATATATATAACAGTAGTAACATTGTGTCACACCCCACCCCACCTGTAAAAGGATCTCGAGGTACATCACAGTAATGCAGCTCCCTGGTGGAGAATCACTATTTTAGGTGCTTGTTTGCTGGTAGTATTATGGTGGTTGCTGCAGTTTTTGTTGAGGATAATGTTTTTCTTTAGTAGCTTATTGGCCAGAACATTTATATAAATGTTTAAGCATTGTAGTGGGAGCGTTGGTGGAGCACCAATGGGGTGCTTGCTAAGTAAGGGGTGTTGCAGGCTATGAGGGAGCCTGCTTTGTGAGCAGCAGGGACAGCCTTCCCCCGTAACCATTTTAAGGGGAAAAGTGGGTGGCAGAGCACCTTTTGTGTCTGCCACTTTGAGGAGAGCAGACAGGTGCAGGCCAGCCCTGATGAGGCAGCCATTTTAAGATCTTGGCTCTCAGGGCTGGGGCAGCAGTTTGCTGCCGGCAGCCAAGGGAGCAACAGCACCTGCTCATGCCGCTGCTCAGGAACATCTTGGTGGTAAAGGAGTAACTATGGGGCTGGTGGGATCTTACACCCTAGGGAAAGGCAGTGAACATAGAAAAAACCAGCCCCAGCCTGGAAAGGGGCTTATTGTTTGTAGGGCTCCCCAGGGGCTAGGCAAGCCCCTGAGTAGATCTGGCAGGGGTGAAGCCTGGGGCTTTCTAATAGGGCCCAGAACTGGGGTCCCTGTTGTCTGTGGAGGTTACGATTAACCAGTTTGGCAATGTCGGGGTACTGCGTCTGTGACAGTAGGGCCGCATGATCCTTGGCAACCCAGATTTGTCCTGCCAGAGTAAAAGGGTAGGGCAATGATGGTAGGTTGGCGAGCTCGGGTCTACTTGCATAGCTTCTCTAAGCGTTTTGGAAAAATTATAAATCGCAATTAGTTCTCTGCTTATCGTTTGGTTACAAAGTTGGTGAGGGAAACGGCCGACAAAGGTGGCTTTTCTTGTCTGGTTCTGAGCATTAAAGCTGAAACAGACTATACTGGTTTTAAGACTGGGTTGTTTGACTGTGACAGAAAGGGTATGCAGGGAGCTTGGTCGTTCAAAAGAAAGCTTTACAAATTGTGAATAGTTTACGAACGCAGGTGGGGAAGGTAGGGTCATTAGCTTGGGTAAAGGTACGGCAACTGCCTTGAACTCGAATTGAGCGGCACCATCAACCTGGGGAAGTGATCGGCCACAGATTATACAGTTGGTGGTCTCAGCTGTTTCTGCGTAGGTGGCGAGTAGATCGAGGTATGTATTATGTGTGGGTAGAGTGGTTGCTGTCACGCAGGTCGTGGCGGTCATTAATACCTGAAAGAAAACAGAATTGTGGCTCAGGACTAATTTTGTTCCTGGCTCGTAGTTAGTTTGCATTTGCTTAACCAGTTATGGTGTGCCAACACTGGGGTAGAGTCTTCGGCAGTCGGGGCGACCCAATACGTGTTGGGATAAATGGCATTTGAGAGAGTGACTGCCATGACTGGGTCTTTTTCTTTGCTGTCTTTTTTGGGGACGAGCAACCAGACAGGTGTGTCGTTCTGGAACATGGGCTTCCATGGGGGGGGCGGTTTTGGGGCAGCTCTGTGCTCCAGCGGGAGCAAGCAGCATTAATATTTGTAACCGCTAAATGGAGGTGGTTGTGCCACCCTTTATAACTAGGTCTGTTACTTGAGGTTTTTAACATTTCTTTTAGGGTGCCAATTTTTCGCTCGACAACACCGTTACTTTGTGGGTGGTATTGAAGATGCTTATGGTGTTGGATGGCGTTTTTTGCTAAGAATTTTTCTATGGCTGTAGACTGAAAAGGTGGGCCGTTGTCTGTTTGGAGTTCCGCAGGGATACCCCAGGCTGTGAAAGCTTCCTGTAATGCGCTTATGAGCGCGTTGGCTGTTGTGGTGCGAACTGCTTTGCACCACAGCTGGTGCGTCCCAACGTCAACGATGACCACGCACTTGGGGAATAGTTTTGCGCCTGTGAGGGGGCTGATTAGGTCGAGCTGCCAGGTTTGTCTGGCTTTGAAATATTTTTGATCGAAGGCACCATGTGAATAGGTAAGCTTATTGGTGCACCTGTGTTTCTGACAGTTATAACAGTGCCGGGCAGGTTGATGCCATTCCCAAGCTGGTATGTTGGCTTTGGGGCTGGGGTATTGCCACCTGTACCTGTGGTATAGCTTATCACCGGACAGGTGACCCCACTCATCATGCAACCACTGCACTAGCGGGCCGACGTTTTGTTTGGAGGTGGGGGGTTCGGCAACTAATACTTGAGAGGTGGTTTTGTTGTTTGGGTGAGTTTGTTGCAAGTGGTTGTCTAGCAATTTGTGTGCCCAATACATGTGGGGGACATGAGATGGGATATGGACAATGAAGGGACTATTAAAGCCGGATTCAGCTATATCAAAAATTTCGGCCCACAACGTGGCATGTTGGTGTGGGCTGGCAGAACAGGTTGCAGTGCGTAGCGCGTATCTGGAATCAACACCTGTGATTAAGTTTTCGTACTTGCCGTGGATGGTGGCTGCGTGGGTGACCCCTAGCTTGAATCCCTCCACCTTGGCTTCTTGGGCTGAAGTGGATGCGGGTAATTTTTCGATTAGCATTTTTTGGCAAATGACACAGTACATTTCTGCTTTGGGGCAATGTTTTGTCGAGCTGTCAGTCACTATCCAGGGCTTGCCGTGGATGGGGGTGAATGTGGCATTTGCGTGACTGGGGCATGTTAGGGGGGCAGTGCCTTGGGCTGCCACAAGTTCCAGTCGTACTGTGCCTGTAATAATAATTTTAACCAGGTGCTATTTGTGTCTTCGAAAGTTGTTGGTGGTTCTTGTTTTGGTGAGGGCAGGGCTGAGACTGCTGGGCCTTCCAAAGTGCCTTTATGTGAGGCCCAGGATCTCATTGTTTAAAGCTAGTAACAAGGTTCCTAGCGGGCCGTACCTGTGTTTGCACCCCGAAAGTCAGCAGTGCGAAAAATGAACTAGTTTATTTTGGAAGACCTGGCCCAATACATGGTAGTCGTCACAGTCACCTGGACTGACCATGGGGGTGTTCAGATTGTAGTGGTAAAGGGGTTGGGGTTTACGCATCGAGTTGTGGAGCTGGAGAAGAGCCTGTTGCTGTTCTCCTCCCCAGATGAATGGGCGTCCCTTTTTATTAAGTTTTTGAAGCGTACTGAGGGCTGGTAGATCGGGTGGGCCAAGAAAAGCTCTTTGGTAGTTAACCTGACCTAACAGGGTTTGTATCTCATGTTTGTTACTTGGAGGCTTTTCTAACCAAGTATCAAGGTTAAGGGCTCTTTCTGAATCGGGTTTGAGTGAGTCGGGTGACTTTGACGCCTAAAAATTTAAAATGGGTTGTTGCGCTGGTGGCCGACTTGTTGTTGTTGACGGTCCTGCCATCGGCGGTCAGGGTGTGCTTTATGACACTTAAGGCGTCAGAAGTGGATCTTTTATCTTTTCCTATGACTAGAATGTCATCGACGTAATAGAGAATAGTGGTGTTTTCGGGGAGAGTGGCTTCCATTAAACTATGTTGTAAAAGCAGTCTGGCCAGGGCTGGGGAATTTTTATAGCCTTGTGGAGCGACTTGCCAGTGGAAAATCTCGCCACCGAAGGAGGAATTTAACGTTCCACTTGTGTCTCATATGGGGCCACTATAAAACATGTCCTTCAAGTCAATTGCCTCCCGCAAGGTATACGATTTGTCTTTTGGCTGGTATAGGATGTCTGGTAGGGTGGCGGCTGACGTAAACTGCACTAGGTGGATTCGTTCACTGGCGTGGCAGTAGTCAATGACTAGCTGATAGTCACTAGGTTTTTGTGGTTTAGGGATACCCCACCCTGAGGACAGGTATCGACTATAGTCGACCTTTTCTAATTTCCCTTCTTCTAAGAGCCTTGCTAACAGTTTCGTAATGACTGGGATTCCGTCTCTTTTGGTGGGGATGGGGGCTACTTTCCATAGCTGAGCGCCTGTGACTAGCTCTGGGATATGTGTGGATTTAATGGGGGAGATGATACTAATGGGGAGTGCTGCGCATACATATTCGTTTAAATTGAGTGTGTGCATGGTGGGGATGCCGAGGAGATTAATGTCCCCCAGGAGAGCGGATGTTTTTAGTCTGCTGATTGTGTGTAATGGACGACGGGTGTGGTTTTTGTTGCATGGACCCCTTGGAGGTGGACTTGGAGGTTGGTTTTAACGTGGGGGACAGATGGGTGGAAGATATTGACCTGGGCCCCTATGTCTAAGAGGAATTTAATGGGTGTATTGTTGACGAGTAAGGTTAGATAGGGTCGTGGGTCTGTATCATGGGCCGCTGCTAGGGCGGCCTCTAATCGTTTTTTGAATGGAGATTTTTTGGGGTTCCTCGAAACCCCTTTGCTTTTGTGAAGAGGTACTGCTCTTCGCTTGATAACTTTCTGGCTTCTTCCTTCATTAGCCTCCCCGATTAATTAGGTAGCCGAAGACCCACCATTCAAATGAAGTTCTTTCTGGGCAATTTTTATTTGGCACTCTTGTGCTGCGTTCCCAGTGACTTGTAGCTGGGTAGGTCTTGGCCACGTATGTGCTCTGAGGCTTAGGGGGATTTTTCTGGTCTAGGGAGTCAGGGATTTGGGAGATGATATTTAAGAGGTTCGCGATAGGCTGCGCCCCTACGGTTTTGACCCACAGGGATAGGCCCGGGTCCTTTTTGTGGAGGGTGTTGAGGACCCCTTTAACTGACACGGGGTCAATAGGGAGGACCGTAGGGTCTGCAAGGAATTTTTGAGGGTATGGGGTATGTTGCTGGGTGGGAATCAGACCCGCATTGCCTGTTGGCCCGCGTGGAGTCCATGAGGCGAAGGAGAACCCTGCTATGGCGTGAACGAGGTGCTCACCTGATGTAATGCATCCTGGTGGGAGGTTGAAGGCATTTAAAGTGGTTCCTGTCAGTTGGAGAACAAGTAAGGGGAGATTAATGGGCCAGTGATTGTTGGCAAGTACGTGTTGGTTAGTGCCCCTGTTGGAATGCCATCGGAGGGAGCGGCAGAGGTATAATGCCTCATCCCTGTCGACCTAGATCTGGCCCATTGCTAAATAGCAGTTGCTCGAGCCAGATCATGGGGGGGTTCATTTGGTCCAGGTCGTTTTGAGCTTTCCAGTAACTCTCTCAGCTCATTGGTGTTCTGGGTGCGATAGGTGGTGACCTGGGAGGTATTGCCCTGGTGGTCAACCGTAGTTTTTACAACAGCGACGGGCATGGTTTGTGGCTGAGGTGGGGTGTCGGGTGGGGCTGATGGATTGGGAGGAACCTCTGGGTCTGGGTAAGGGGAGGGTAGCTCCTTTTTATTGGCTGGGGAACTTTCCTCAGTGGGGCTCTCAGGTTTGCCCTGCATGGTGGTGTCAAGTGCGCCTTGCAGATTTTCTATGTGGTGGAGCGCTGCTGAAAACTTGACCACCATAACTAAACACTAAAAATTCATTGTTTCATAAAATTCATTAGTAACAGTGAATGGATGCTGGTACAATAGTAGGCAAGAGTGGCAGTTTCAAAGTTGTAATTCATGTTTTTCAGGTGATTATCCCTAGGAAGTATGTGGGAGAGTACATATATGTTTTATTGATTTGTAAACAGGAGGGTAACTTCACTTGCATAATAATACAAACCAAAAATCAAGTTATGAATTCACTTAATTGGCTGTGCAGGTCAGATCAAAACCAAAGCTAAAATTGCTTTTAATTTTTGTTTCACTTTCAGTTCAGCAAACACACAGAGCACTGTCTCATTTCTTTTCTTGAGTTGGGAAAGTTGGAAGTGTTTGCATAAGATGTTAGTTTTTTAGTGCTTGCTTTTGATTTGAAGTAGTCATAATAATGCCTAATCAGAAAAAAAACTGGTGTGTGGCATCATTATAGTGAAGTTCAAGCCACTGAATGAAGGAAGAAAGTTGGTAGATGTAAATATTCTGGGCAGCAGTATGCTAACAACTAGAATGAAGAAACATTTAATACCATGTGGAAACTATCCTGAAACAGTACTAGCCATGTATAGAAAGCTAATGCAACCAAGTGGTGGAACAATATCATCTGAGAAAAGTCTACTTCAGGAATCCTATGCAAGTAAACAAATGAATGTGTTAAAAAACACACAGTATAGATTAGCATCTATATTGTTTTAAAACATTATAATTTTAAAAGTTGTTAATGCAACTCTAGACTTTTATTTATTTATTTGAAATATTTGTATCCTGCTTTTCTGCTTGCACTAAGCACCCAAAGTGGCTTAGGCTTAACAATAATTTTAAGAAAAATTACGTAATAAATAAATAATTAACTATTTCAACCCAGCAGAGTGAGCTTAGTCCTCTGGCCGATGGCAGAGGCCAGACTATACTTCCTTTTGGCTCTGCAGTCCTAGGACAACTGAGCAGCAGTGGGGAGAAGCAAGCTCCCTGCTGCTTCTTCTGATGGATGAAGCCAGATAGGCTAAAATAAACACCCACCCCCCCACCCCCACTTTTTTTGCAGGAACTTGGTAGCTCAAGTGAAATAGCAGATTTGTAAAAATGGAAAATGAAAATGTTGAGCTGCCAGGTCTGGGGGAAGAAAAAAATAGGATGCTCTCTTTCAAGATCACTGTCACCAGATATGTGATCCACTATGAGTAACTGTTGAAGATGGTCAAGCTTTGTGGACAAGATGTCAAAAAAAGATCAAGAAAAAGCAGATGAGATGTTGGCTCGAGCTATATTTGCAAGTGGTACACCTCTTTCCATAACTGAAAATCAATACTGGAAGGAACATTACAAACTAATTTGCCCATCATATAAGTTACCATCACATCGCTTATCACATTCTCTCTTAGATAGAGTATGACAGAGTTATGGTTATTCAAAGGATTGGTCAAGCAGAATCACTGATTCTGATGTCAGATGGATGGACTGATAAACAAGGAAGTCCTTTATTGAACATTGTTAGCAACACCTGAAACAATATTCCTGAAAGGAATTGCTACCAAATCTTCTCATCATATAGGTGAATACATAGCCAAATAACTGAGTGAAGAGATTGAAAGTCCAGGTCCCTCCAGGGTACAAGCCCTTGTAACTGATAATGCGAGTAACATGAAAGTGCATGGCAAATATTCAAGGCAAAGTATCCTCATTTAATAGTATTTGCCTGTCTTGCTCATGGGTTGAATCTTCTGGCAAAGGACATATTAAGTGTGAATACAATGAAGACAATATTGGCAAACTGCACAGTGATTGTGAAGGTATTCAACAATCTTCATGTTGCTAATCGGACTTTGAAGAAATTACAGAGAGAATCAGAGGAAGGAAAATTTTATTGTCAGGAGAAACTAGATAGGGCTTGGCTGCAAAGTGTTTTACATAGTTTTCTGCACACAAAGAACTGTTTGCAGCATGCTTCAACAGATGACATGGTATCCCAGATTATTCCTTTGAACATTTGGATGCAGATTCTTGACAGTGACGTGTTCTGAGTTCAAGTTCACGGAGCATTCAGTTTGCTACTACCAGTTTCAGTGGCTATCAAGAAACTTGAAGGAGATGCACCAAGCCTTTCGAGTATTCCAGAGATATTCAGACAACTAAATGAAAATCTAATCGAGCTTTTGCTGCCTTCACCTCTATCCAAAAAAAATAAAATAAAAATGGTGGTAGTAGTAGTAAAACAAACGTTTACTAAGAGATGTGAGTTTTGCTCTCATCCCCAATAAACCCTTTGTTTTTCAGGGACAAAAAGCATGCTTTCTCCTTTTAATCCCAGGGAGGGCAAAGCCCAGCATCAAAAGCTGGAGCTTTCAGTTTTTTGGTCGTTTCACCTCGTGCATGCTATCCCTGCGGTCCCATTTGATCCTGGGGTGGGTAATTATTTTGGGTGGAGGACGGCTTACTGAGTTTTGGCAAGCTGTTGAGGGCTGCATGGATAGCCCCACCCCTTGACGGGTGCCCTGCCCCTCCGGTCGCCATCTGGGGCCGGAAGTCCTACCCTTAACCTGACCTTTTGCCACTGAAAGTCCCTTCCCTTGCCCCTGGAAGGACTTCTTTGGGGAAGAGGGTTTGCCGTCGGGGGAGGGGGAGGGGGGGGAACATTGCATACTAAAAATTGAACACCCATAATAATATAACGTAATTTAATTAAAAAATACGTTTTTGTCTCGATTTGTGTGTGTTTGTGGTGCATATGCAGAAATGATTGCATTTGGAGGTTTGTGTGTGTGTGTGTGTGTGTGTGTGGGTACAGATGTGGGTATGGGAGCCATGTAGTGCAGAGTGGTCGGCAGGTGGGCAGGAAAGTGGCGGGCGGGGTGCAAGTGAGCAAGCGCATGTGGCCTGCACCAATGTCCCAGGGCCAGTGGCGGTGGGGCTCAGAGTGGGGCAATAGGAGTGCAGGGTGCGGGTTGGCAGAGGTCTGTTGAGCTGAGCTGGGCTGCACCAGCAGGGAGGGGAGGGAGCAGGCCTGGCTTCATAGAGCCCCCACTGGCCAGGACCCCACGCTTCTGCCACCCTGCTGGCTCTGGGGCACCAGCGTGGACCCTGTGCTCCTGCTTGGCTGCTGCTGGCTCCTGTGCACCTGCTCACTCCCAGTGCTACCGCCCCAGCACGGAGTGCCGGCCACAGGGAAGAGGGGGCCACTTTTCCATATGGAGGCACAGAGTCTGCCTGGCCTGATGGCGTGCAGCTCCTGCCTGCAGTGCTGCAATGGGCATGTGCTGGCACAGAGCCAGGCCAGTCTTGTGTAAAGGTGCAAGCCAACGGGCCAGACTTGCTCTGTGCCAGCATGTGCTGGCCCTGGGACTCAGCCAGAGGTACACTGGGGGCTTTGCCTGCCGTGGCCTTGAGCACCCCGAAGGCCTGCTGTCTGTTGCTCCTGAGCCACTGGTGGTGGGGGTGTGCACCACAAACCCCACATCCACACCCCACACACCTTCACAAATACCTCCCCACACACCCCACCACACCCCTATCCATACAAAGTACTTGCATATATTTTTTAAGAAGGTTCAAATAGTGTTATTTTTAATTATACCCCCCCATTCCTTCCCAGGCAAGCAGCGGGAGCTGCCAAATGAGCAACTTGTCCCAGCCCCTCCCTCACCATGGGGGGCCTTGATCTGCCTCCCTACATTCCTTACCTTCTCCCTCCCCTTCCACCTCACCAGACTTATCAGCTTGGACATGGCTATATTGGCAGCGTGGTAAAGTTGAAACCCACGTCGGAAGGTTGAAACGGTGTCAATTTGTAAATGTCTTAAGTGCCATTTGTTGTAACTCAAAGTCATAAGTCAATGACTGCCTGTATTTAGAATTTATTTTATTATAGTGATTGAGGCACTGGTAGGCTTCCAAATTGCTTTAAAGCAGTAAATATCAATAAAACGTTGTGTTCAACTGATACCTATATATAGTGGCTTTTCATTTTAATAATGGATTTTGGGTTTTTAATCAGAAAATTCAGAGATTTGTCGATTTGTTATTTGTGCTTTAGATTGCTACTCATGCTTTAAAAAATCAGAGAATTTACAATTTTTAAATGGAAAACTAGGATCCTTGCTCATTACTCAAATTTTTGCAGTGAGTTCTGGCAGCAGGTATACTGTCTGCAGCTGGAGTGGAAGGACAGTGGATGGGAGGTGGATGTGGACCAGCTGTCTCTTTTGGGGGACTTTTTTGCCTCAGCTTCATCTAGTGCAGTGTCATTTTTAGGTTTATGAAGCAAACGTTGACTGGTGGGACATACTTATGCTGCAGAATATGCGGGGAGGAGGGCACTTATCTGGAATCTTTGTTGAGTTTATATCAGAGTTTCTGCAAGTTTCCCTAACCATTCAGAAGGATGTAGTTACCATTATTTGGAAACTTACCAACTTGACCTGTTAGCTGTTTCATGAAAGCAATCTGGCATGGGCCTGCTGTGATGAATGTATCGCTGCACATTGCACAATTTGCCAATCCTAAAGAAAGTGTAGTCTGCTCAGGTACAGATCCTGTAAGGTGGAAAAGTAACAAGTAATTACTGTTTAGTTAGATTCCACAACACTACAGAATTACTTTTCTCTCATCTTCGAGATACCATCCTCACAGTCTCTCAGGGAACCTTTGGAATCCTCCGGCAGTGAACCTTCTTCGTACGCTTACCACATCTGTAGTTTGTTGCTGGCTATAATGGCTTCTTGGTTTGTATTCCACTGTGCTGGGTTGTAGGACAGAGCTGTCAGTGGTAGGAGGGCCTGATGACTAATTCTGTTTGGGTCTTTGCATTTAATCTTCTGGTGGAGGAGCAGGCTTGCCTTTTGGGTTGTAAGGGGAAAGGAGCGATAGTGAGCAGATTAGTAATTGTGTTTGCAGCTTTGCAGGCAGTCAGAATAGTAAAGGAAATGTAACTCGCCTGCATTACTAGGAAGCAGACAAATTGCTGATTTAGGAAAGCCAAGGGAAGCCCAGTAGGAGGTTCTTTGATAATATCCATTGGAATTATTCTGTCTGTTTTGAATAATGGCAAAAATGACTAGGTATTCTGGAACAAGCGACAAGATGAATCTGTCTTTGAATGATAAAGATGTAATAGAGTATTTAGTACTTTTTATAACCTCTGTGGACAAAGCACTAAACTTTCAGAGAAGTAAGTGCTTTTTTGCAATGATTATGCAAAATATTTGATAGTGCTATTGAGGTCTTGTTATCTCTATCCTTTATTGTGGGCCACACTCATACATTTTATATAGAGGTAGGAGCCTTAAATACTTCTGAACTGATGAAATATTTGGAAAAAATGCCTACGAAGTACTGTATGCTATGCTGTGATATGATAAAATGCTTCAAAATGCATTTTGTAGAATTCTTACTTCCTACTTTGCATTGCTTTTAAATGCTTTTCTATTGCCAAGTTTTCATTTTGAGGCTGGCATGATGGGAGTGAGGAAAGGGGTTTTCTGCAGCAGAAAGTGAAGAGGAGAACCTAAAGGGGATTGATTGGGATAAAATGAGTGTTTAAATTCATGTTAACTTCAGTAGTATTGTTTTGAACCAAACCCCTGGTGTGGTTGGTATTTGATCATGCAAGGTGGTAGGAGGCAAAGGAAGGGGATCGAGAGGGGAAAAAGGAGTAGGTCTGTAACTGGTTGAGCTCTTGCTGGGCCATCTAGGAACAGAGTACCATTAGATGTGGACAGCAAGACTGCTTCTGAACACATTCCTTCCAGTGTGGTTGCCATTTTGAGCACAGTGGGAGTGGTGGTTAGCTCATGCCACTTCATGAAGATATTCTGTGTGTACCTAAGAAAAGATAGCAGTTGCATATTAAAGCATGTGTAGTATCAGTTATTTAGAATAAGAACAAATAACATCAGAAGATAATTTATCATCAGCTGAAGTCTTCAGTGAGAGGATAAGAGACCATTTGATTGTAGGGCTGGAGGGTTGTGTTTCCAGATCCACTTCAGGATTGTCACAGCCTGGCATACAGTCATTTTCTTGTAAAGTGAATTGCTTCTGGTTTTCAAGTTTCCATGGTCTGACTTTATTTTAGCATCAGAGTCTGTGCCGTCATTGGCTACACAGTTTTCCTCTACAAACTGTGATTCTTCAGTGGTGTCCTGTGACAAAACTCGTCTAGTGTCTCCTGATATGACAGTCAGTGTGACTGTTGCCAAAGTCTGCTTTTTCCCTCTGCTGTCTTAGAGGAGGTCTCACCATTGATTGAGCAGTATTTATTGCTTGCCTTGGAAACCACTCTTGTGCTATTCAATCTTGATCTCCCTGGACCCCTTCCTCTTTTCAGAGGGCAAGTAGATCCAAGGTGTGGCTCTAGATGGGTACCCAAAGCATTGTTGAGTTATGACAATAATACTGATTGCTGACTGCAGGTGCCTGCAGCTGCAAAAGACTGATCCAGGCTGTGAGCCAGCATTTAAACAGTGTTGATACCTGGTCATTGTGACTTGAGCCGTAAAAGGCATCAGATAAAAGACTGTTTAGGTTTTGGTGGCATAGAGAACAATATGAGATGGCACCTGGAGGACTGCCAAAATAATGCTTAATACAGGTACACAACATCAAGGTAATATTCAGTGAATTTTGCAGAGTTCCAAAGAAGCATATAGAATATGCATGGCATTTGCAAGTTGTGGTGACCAAGTTGCCTTGTCACGGTCTGGGCCGACACGATCGGACAGGTGGGGACTAGCGGCGAGGAGTCAGGCGGTCAGTATTCATATGGTTGCAAAACAAACTTTTATTTTCTTGTACTTATGCCACCAGGTAACAGTAGTGTAGCACAGGTCAGGCTTGGTTACAACAATAACCACAACACGAACACGACCGTATGTGAGGGTGGGGTACGCAAGGAGACGATGGTGGCGGACGGACGAGTTAGTTGAAACGAGTCGAGCGTGTGTGAGGATGGGGTATGCCTGGACACGATGATGGCGGGGAGACAATCACAAGTGGCCAGCCTGTGAGGTAACTCTGGGCTCATGCGAACCAGGGTTCTGTGAGAGCTGGTCTCCGCTCTCTGATTTAGCTGGTCTCCGCTGTGGGTGGAAACTCGCTGGCTTAAATACTGTCTTGGTAGCCAATCACATGGTTCTGCTTTTGGAAAGTTCGAGCCAGATTACATAATGCCAGTACATGACTGGGCATGCGTGTCTTGCCAATTCAGATTACCTCATTCAATTTCATACCATGTGTGGGACATGTTTGGACATGCGCACTGGCCCTTTGGGATTTTTCCACTCACACGCTCGCATTAGTCTCCTTCAACTCTGTGTTATCCAGCATTCATTTCAATTCTGGTTCAGACACAAGTTTTAATGGGTATTAAAATTGAATTGTGTGCAAACCTGGTCATTTCCATGTATAGCAACTGAAATTAGTATGAACAAATCCACTGCCTCTCCTGTGCAGACAAAGTCTAAAGTGTTAGTGATGGTGGTCACTGTCAATTTATGTTACTGAATCATCTTCCTTTGCTGCTTTTCACTTGTTCCCTTACTTCTGTCTTAGTTTCTCCATTATGTTTGTTTTTTGGTGAGTTCCTTTATCTTGTATAGCCTCTTAAGACTTTTCAGCAGGACGCTCTGGAATTTACCCATTTCCTTGATGCCTTCCTCATCTGCATTTTTGGTTTGGATATGTTCCTGTTTGTTGTATATAAAGTTTCTCAGAGAGTAAAGTACAGCTTTTCAGAATAGGTGGCCTGGTATGTAGAAAGGAGTGGATTAGTCACTTGGAATCCCTTCAGTATGATCTTCATTCTCTTGCATCTGGTTAGAAAGAGCATGTCTGAGCAAGGTTCTTGTATAGACTGATTGCAGTCCATTTCATTGGCTCGGCATAGTGTCATCAAAGAACAGAGAGATAGTTGGCTGTGTTAGAGATCTTTTTCTGTTTGATGTCATCCATTTGATGAAGTGAGCTCAGGCTCACAAAAGTTTAATCGTATCTGATTTAATTAGACCGTAAGATGCACCTCTGACCTGTTGTCTTTGCATTTCTTGTCTGTTTTGGATATCCCACTGCCTTCCTAACCTAAATGCAGGGAAAGCCAAAAGTATATAGTAAACAAATCTAACTAGCTTTGAATGTTGTGTGCAAAGAGATGGCCAGTGAATGGGCATCACAAACATGGGATAAACATCAGCGTGACAGGAAAGAATGATGAACCTATTGAATGAAAAGGCTTAGGTTATTGCAGTACATGAGTGAGGGAACTACTGTATACAAGAAGAAATGGAAAGAAGACTGGCCTATATACAGTGAAAAACACTGGTCTTCTAAGTTTGTTTGATGTGTTTTGTAATCTTTGAAGAACAGGACCATTGTCTTTTACTTACTGGAAAGCACAATGCAGTTTCATAGATGCTAGGGTTGGAAGGGGCCTCAATGGATCATTGAGTCTGACTCCCTGCCTGTGGCAGGAAAAAGTGCTGGGGTCATGTGACCCCAGCCAGGTGCTTGTCCAGTCTCTTCTGGAAGACCCCCAAGGTAGGGGAGAGCACCACCTTCCTTGGAAGAGTGTTCCAGATTCTGGTAACCCTAACCATGAAGAAGTTCTTTCTGATGTTCAACCTAAATTTACTCTCTATCAGCTTGTGGCTCTTGTCCCTGGTTATTCCAAGAAGTGCCCTGGTAAACAGAGCATCTCCTATTCCCTTCCGCGCCCCTGGTGAATTTGTATACTGCCACAAGATCCACCCCCTCAGCCTTCTCTTGCTGAGGCTGAAAAGGTCCAGGTCCCTTAGCGTTTCCTCATAGGGCCTTCTCTGAAGGCCTCTAACCATATGAGTGGCCCTCCTTTCGATCCTCTCGAGGTTGTCCACATCCCTCTTGAATTGTGGTACCCAGAATTGGATGCATTACTCCAGCTGCAGCCTGACCAGTGCTGCATAGAGGGGAAGCATAACCTCCCTGGACTTGTTCGTGATGCATTTACTAATGCATGATAAAGTGCAGTTAGCTCTGCTAATTACTTCATCACATTGACCCATATTCATCTTGGAGTCGATAATGACTCAGATCTCTTTCCGCTGCTGTGAAGGTCATCCCCCAGCCTATAGGTGTGCTGGTGATGCCCTCTCCCTAGGTGCATCACTTTCCACTTGTCCTTGTTGAACTGCATCCTATTGTTCTCTGAAAGCCCTGCCTCTACCCAAGCACCAGGAAAACCCAGAGCTGCGCCAGGCGGCAGTGCGGGTCTGGGAGTGGAGCTACTGTGATATTGTGGGTGGCTGCAGCCTCCTCCCAGCGCTGCTGGAGCCGGCTCTGAGCGCAGCACCTGGTGAGAAGAGCCTCATGCAGCGCTGGCTCTGGCTCCGGCTCCATCCTGCAGCTGCAGCCCGTCCCGTGCTGCACAGATCCAGGGGCACATGACCCCCTTGCCCTCCCAGGATGCAAGCAGCGGCGGGATCTGGCCCCAACCCACAAGCCATGCCTCCATCCCATGTGCCCCCCTGCCCCCTGGCTGGGCAGCACCTGCCCCTGCCCCCTCCCTCACTCTGGGGGCATTGATCTACCCCCCCAATGTTCCTTTCCTCCCCCCTCCCCTTCCAACTTACCAGCTGAAGGCAGCTCTCCACACTGCTGGCTCTGCTCCATGCTGCACTGCAGCTGCATGCAGCACAGGCATTTATCAAGCAAATTATCGGCTGCATCAGGCCAATATCCAATATAGATAACTTTCTTTATAGTGGTACTGATCCAATATTGGACTGATGTATTGGTGCACTTCTAGTAAATACTACTTAATTGTGGAATATGTTTCACATTAAATACAAGTTTATGCTATGGTAACAATCTAGAGCTCATAGAATATTGATGGAAGTTTTAGTTGGAAGGTTAGGCCTGATTTATGAAAATCAGGATTATTAACAAGGTTACTTAAATAATACATATAAAAATACTATAAATCAGATCTGTCACCTGGTTTAATTGTTGATTAGCAAAATTGACCAGGCAGTGGAATATGTGGCATCTATTATTTAAGTAACTAATAAATACCATTTCAGTCCTCTTTCCTGCTCTATCTACTGCTCCTCTTCCCTGCTCTTAGTTAAGTAACTGATAGGTGGGAAGCTAGAATCATATTTTCTCACTGCAAAAAGTCCCTTAATTCTACAAATAGTTCAACTGATCTTCGTTACATCAGAGGCCATTACATTTATTCACACTATTACAATGCATAGCAGCTTAGCCTGCATTAAAGGGACACCATTGGTCCACATCTTAAATTTTTGTTTTGAAAAACTTAATGTCAGCAAATTTGGAGTTAATACTTACAACATAATAAATATAGGCATTGAATTATTGTGTTACTGCATGGAATTGAGTACCTGGAAAGGGCAAAGATTACAAATAAGGAATGAATTGCTTTTATTGTCAGAATTTACATTTTAAAATTATTTTAGTTGTCTTTCTTTCCATCTGATGACTTCTTCCCTCTGTTCAGATTTCTTCTTTTTTCATCTGACTGCTTTTAATCTTCCCTTCCCTCTCATGTTTTCCATTTTCCACCTTGCCCATGTTTTAGATAGTGTTAGAGCTTCAAAGCTTGATAATTATCATTTTCTGTTCCATTTATCTGAGAAGCAGAGCTGCAGTGGGCATATTTAAACGGAAGATTTGAAAAAGCCCTGCACTACTAAGTAGTATTTACTATGTCAGATTAGTTTACTTAACTCACAAGGGCAGAAATAAGCTAGCTCTGTCCATTTGTCAAAGGGCTTTGCCAGTGTCTGTGGTACTGCCCATAGCCAAGTCTCTCATGTGGTAGCCTTCTTGTTACTTGTGACCCTTGGGGGATGGACATCACATGACCCCAGCACTTTTTTTCCTGCCACTGGCAGGAGGTTGGACTCACTTATCCTTTGAGGTCCCTTCTGACCCTAGCATCTATGAATCTATAACACTTAATTCATTTTAAGTGGTATTTAAACTGCAAGTGTCTGGAGGTGCATGTTTGTTTAGAATGATTTAAACACCCTGGAACATTACAAAAGTATACTTGGATAATTGGGTGTTACTTTGAAAAAGTTCTCGGTGATCCAGTTTAGTGTTACATGCAGACACCAAGATTTCCATGACTAGTGTCTGGTCAGTCCATCAAGCATCCCACACTACATCACTCGTCACCCCCACCCCCAAACCCTGCACAGCAGCTGGCTACCTTAGTACACAACCTGAACTCTTTTTTTTTTTTCCCCCCCCCAACCTATATTGCCTGTACTTGACCCATTCTGTGCTGTTCCAGGCTGATTTGGGTTGGGGGGAGGGTGGTTAGTTGTGTAGAGGGGTAATCCTTTTTCGGTTCCCAGGTAGCTGAGTGCTCTAGAGGGCTTCCCAGTGTCTCTGCGGCTTTTAAACAACTTTCTCCCAAGTCATGTGTCAGTTTTATTTCATTGTTGGCAGTTGATCAAGCTTCAGGGCCTCCTAAATTGATTTGGGCTGAGGGGTGGGTAGAGGGGCACCCCTGGTTGTGCATTCCTGGGGGCTGTCCAAGGTCTCTGCAGCTTTTAAACAGCATCTTTCCTCAAGCCACTAGTCTATTTCATTCCATTCCCAGCAGTTGACATAGAGACCTTGGGCAGCCCTCCAAAGCATGCAGCACCCCAGAAACCCAGAAACAGGGTTTCCTCTGCACCCGTGGAATGCTTCAAAACCAGATCAGTTGCTACAAATAGAATGGAATTGATGGCATGGGAGGAAATGCCGTTTTAAGTGGCGGAGACTTTGTATAGCCTCCAGAATATTCAGATACTTGGGAACCCAGAAACAGGGTCTAGGGCCCTCTCCCACCTGGCTACCCCTAGGGAAAGTCATTTTAAGGCAGTAGTTTGAGCCAGAGACCTTGAGCAGCCCCCTGGAAAGTGAAAAAGCAAAGGTCCAGGTGCCCCGCCTCCACCCCTCCCTAACTAACTATCTATCATTTCACCCCCAAATCAGCCTGATATATTGCCAGGAATTGAAGTAAATTGAATAATCTTAGAAAAGCCACAAAAACTCTGACAGCCCCAGAACACCCAGCTCCTAGGAACCCAGAAGCAGTGGTCTAGGCAGCACCCCCCACACACACCTGGGCACCTCCAGTCAGGGTACCACCGTACAAGTTGCTGACACTGCAATGCCTAAAAAGAACGGATCCAGCATTACGTATGTCTGCAACTTTAGGAATTCATTCTTCCTCTTTCCCCTGACCCTAGAAGAGGGTTATATATCTAGCATTGGGCTTCTCACGAACTTGGGACTTACTAGTCCTTTATTTCCAGGAGCATCACTTTCCCTTTCTGAAAGGGAGCACTCCTGTTGATAAAGTCTTTCACTTTTCTTCCTTCTGTACTCATAAGCGGAGATACACTTAGATTCTCAAAAACAGGTGATTTTTATCTGGGCCATTTGGTAAGGAATGTCTGACAAAAGTACATTGTCTGATTCAGATGCAGTGATGCCTGTTCTCTCCTGTTCCAATGCTTCTGTAAAAAAAAAAAAAAAAAACAAAAAAAAAACCCAAACAAACAAACAAAAAAACAAAAAAAACTGGTTGAGGTGTTGTTATCCCAAATTTTGATTCCTTCTCCCTGCACATTTGTCCATCCATCTGTAAGTACTGCAAGACACGGTCCTTCGTTGATTTTTCCTTGCACAGATTGCATTACACTTTCATATTCTGACTCTAAAAGAGGCTTGGTCAAAGAATGTCTGCTAGGCGAATGGTATGATGGTCTTAAAAGCTTCCTGCCAGTATGCATTTTCAGTTTTTGACAATGGCGTCCCAGAAGAATATATTGCTGTTGCAAGAGCTTGGTCATTGTTTTCTTGAACTTCAGGTGTCATCTTGTCTACAAATGAATCTATTAAGAGTCTTTTTTGTAATTAGCTGATTGCAATATTGGTTACTTGAGGATGTTGATGGGGCAACCCCTTGTGATGCTGATGTTGAAGAAGACGAACCAGCAGCAGTTGGAGGACTTCTGAATCGAGAATGTTGGAAAGAGCTACTTGCTCTTTCAACATCATGATCCATCTCCTCCTCGCTTACACCCATGAAGGGTTTTTAAACGTCTGCAGGACATGTCTTACATACAAGGATGTGTTTGGTCATCCTAGTAGCATTTGGAAATATATATTTCATTTGACAGTATTTGCAAATCATACTTGTTTCCCTCAGAATAACGTGCAGCATGGAAATGCTTCCATATGCTAGAAGTTGATGGCACCGTTTTGCTGAAGGATAAAAAAGAAAAATGTAACTTAGTGGCTAGCTTGCATATATAAACACTAAACTACAGCATGTACAAAATTAGTAATGGATGGAGAAGAGGCTTCCCCAGAGTTAACTGTGAACAACTTCCCTGCCCTGCAGGCATCACCTCACTGCTAAGGTTGGGTGATTTGTCACAAAACATCAGATTAGCAGGAATTCAATTCTGAATTACATAGGTTATGAAAATATATGAGTGCAGCTAAGATATAGTTTCATATACTGAATTCAGAGAAATTTAAACTCTTACCTTTCAATAAAGAAGTAGACTTTCTTTCAGCTCCTTTGTGCTGCTTCTGTACTTCTTCCTCCTGGCCCTGTGATCTAGAGATCCACAGGAGGCAGGTTCCTTCCAACTCCAAAACTTTAGACTTGCTCTGTCTCCTCTCCTGGGACTTCTGAGCAAGCAGGGCAATATGTTCTTTGTTTCTAAGCTCTACAGGAACGAATAGATGCTGCTGCCAGTGTCCACTCCCAGGCCTTTGAGGCCTAGTCAGGAGGACAGGAGCAGATCCTCCAACCTCTAGATCAAAATTCAACAATAGAGGAAGTCCACAAGCAAAGAAGGCACTGAATTCTTCTTACTTCTCTTGTGAAAATGGCAGTGCCCTCTGGGGGCAGAAATGCATCTTGTTCTTGCATTTGAGAGTTGTACTGTACTGCTTGTTCTCTGTGTGCAGGAATTGTAATGATCTGATACTATAGACAGTCTTACATAAAAGTTTTCCTTTTACATAGTTATTAAAAAACATTTTTGGGGAGTAAAGGGTAACAGTATATGAACACCTTGTCTTGAATATTTTATTCATCATTCTAAAAATATTTCATAGGTTTTTTGAATTTTTCCAAAACTACAATTTTTTGGGGGAAAAAATAAAGTCCTTGGGGGGGGAAAAATGGAAGAAAACAGCTTTTTTTCCCTGAATTTTTCTGGTTTTTTTTCCCTCTGGACCTTCATGTCTCTATCCTTCATGACCCGTTCCAGGTTGCTGTTTGAGGCATATGAGCCTGTTCACACTGTTTGTCTTGTCTGGTTCTTTTTGATCTTTTTGTTTCTTTGTTTGCTTTTTAGTGTGTATGTTCCACTTAATGCAGTGACACTGTCATAACTGCCTCAAAAGTTAGACGAGCAGTCTGTAAAGCAAATGGCGACAACTGATGCACCTCCCTAGGTGAATTGTGACAGTTTTGCTTTGGGGCAAAAAAAAACCAACTACGTAGTTGCAGCTGTTGTGTTGGTAGGGTAAAGACCTACCCTGTGCATACAATAAAAACACTTCAAAATATTCTTCAAAAAACCTTGGGTGACAAGTTGAAGCGTCATTTGTCTTGGTTGCCGCAGTGTACGCATTGCCATTTTAACACGTGAGAAATTTTCTACCGATGGCCTGTGTTTGACTTTCAGTTCAGGAATTCATCCAATAACTAATCATTTCCCATTGATTTAGACCACTGTCTTTTGGGAAAACATATTGCTGTGTATGAACTAGAAGTAAATTAGGCTGCTCCTTGTCCACCTGTGCACCAGTATCAAATAATGGTAACCACTTGTGATTTTTTTGGTAAAGGGACAGAGGATATAAAAAATGAAAGGGGAATAATTCTTTGAGTGCTAGAGAACTACTTCAGAGTATAAAACATTTTAAATGCATCAGACTTTGTACCTAAGGCTTGAAATGGCTATATCTATATTGGGCAATTTTATATTTGTTCGTGTGTAAGAAAAGAAATTTAAGATGTTAAAATATTGTAATTAATTATGTTTTTTAAAAACAAAGTTAATGCCTTTCATTGACAAATTTCAGATGTAAAACACATTATAAAAGAGACCTTAATACACATTATAAAAGAGAGAAAATTGTGCCTGTATATATTAATTTATGTGTAGTAGATAACTAAGCCCATATATATGTATCTCTTTCTCTTAAAGATATGGACCTTGGTAGCTGGTTATCTGTTGACTGTTTCATTCAAGTGGAATGCAAGTACTGAGCGTTACCTGAGAGCAATCTCTGTTCCTGTCTGGATAATATTGCTTTTCCACTTAGGTGGGTGACATATAATTACGCTTACTTTTGAAGAGAGAAATCTGCAATAGTCAGAAAAGAAGAACTTGAAAAAAGAATTTGGTGGAGTGGGGTGGGGGGTATGGATTCCCCACTAAGATCCCACCCTTTTGCACTGCACAGTGACTCTAGGGATCAGAGTTGTGGCTGCAAATGGCTGCCAGAGAACTCCTTGGTGCTGTAAAGCTGACAGGACTTGGCTTCTATACACCCATAGTGCCAGTCATGGAGAGGGAAGGGGAATGGTGAAGCTCCGTCTGTCTTCCATTGATACAAGGGTGAGCAAGTAAAAAGCTACTCTGTTTCCTAGCGCTTGGTGTTGGCTTGTCCTCAAAAATGAAGAACTTACTGGTTCCCTGACTGGTTCCTTTTTCTTTTCCTGTAGAGACTGGGTATGGGAGAGAATATGGTCCTTCACTTGTAGTTCTTTTTTTTTTAATTCCCAAAGAGAAGCTCAGTATTGAAGATTAAACGTTTAAAAGACATCCAGTACAACCAAAATGAAAAGAAAATTCTTTGTAGAGCCATTCTGAACTTACAGAGGATGCATTCCCTCAAGGAAGTGAGGAAGTATTCCCTACTCTTCACAAATTATCGTATTTTAAAATAATAGTAAAATGTAAGCTTACAAAGAGAGAAGTGCTATGTTTCTCACTTCTAATAGCATAGCTGGGTTCCTTGTCATTGCAAAATAATGATGATAAGCTCTTACCTTGAACTGAGCTAGTTATTACATTTTACTACTTTATTTTATTTATTTTTACTTTATTTTCTTTAGAAGTTAGGGCAAGGAGCCCTGTGAGACTATTTCATGGTATTTTTTCTTTTATAAACTATGGTTTTTAAATCTGCTCACCATATATATATTTTCCAACAGCAGGGGGTTAGCAAACTTTTGTGACCCAGCCAGCACCGCTGGCTGCAGATCTCCATAACCTCCAGTGATCTGCAGATGCTATGGAAGGAATAGAACAGGGGTTGGCAACATTTTTTTTGCAAAGTGCCAAAAACACCCACAACCTCGACTTGCAAGATGTTGGTGTGCCACGGGTGGACAGCAGGGGAGTTGTGAGGGGCCCAATTCTTACTGTGGCAGCGCAGCCACAGCCCCTTCCCTGTTGTCCACCCTGAGGTTGTGCGCCAAGCAAAATGTCTTTGTGTGCCATGCTCTGGCACCTGTGCCTACTCCTGGAATAGACAGAACGAGGCAGGTGGTAGGATGCTGGGAACAGTTCTGCTGTCCTGGCTGCAGCCTGTTCTCTGAACTGCCAGAAATCAGATCCAGTCTCTTCGTGGGCCAGATCTGCCCCATGGGCTATAGGTTCTTGACCCCTGCATAGAAGGTAAATCAAATTTATTGAGAAAAATGTGTGGAAAAACAATTAGTCAGTACTGAGAAACTTAATATGATTAAGCTTTTGTAGGAGTAGGAGGAATAGATAAAATTTGTACGTTTCTATTAGACACTGATACTTGTATGTAGATGAATTCAAGCAATAGCCATTGCCCTCAGTGTGGCCCATTTTATGTTAATAATTTTGTTAAATGTGTCAAGTTAATATTCTGGAAAACTTTGCTAAAAAATCTTTTATGTTTTTTTAGCTTCAGTGGCTGGTTCTTGGCGAATTCCAGTATTTCTGGTAATAGTTTTTCTGATGACTGTTGGCATGTTGAATGAGCAACAGACTGGAAAGGAGTCTTCTGGTAAGAAATAAATTGCTTTTCTGCTATTATCCAAAGTAAATTTGTGAAAAGTGGAGGATGGAAAACTTAAAATAGTTTAGATTACCTATGAGGTTAATACCATACAGTTTATATAAATGTACTCTGTTGGAGAGAAACTTGAGTGTTTTTTCCCCTAATGTTAAAAATGAGATTTGTAATAGATTATACCTACTAAAACAACATCTTTGTTTCTATTTAACATATTAGTGAGTTCAAATACTAATAGTAGACCAGTGTGTTTCTGTAATAACTTCATAGTTAAGTCAGAGTCTATACATTTAATGTACAATAAGATTTCAGTCTCTTCCCTTCTTTTTTTTGTTGGTGTGACCACATGCTTGATGACTGACTTGTCTGCATGAAGAAGGTACTGTGAAGTAAATTGGAGCGTGATTTTTACAGCATAGTTTAGCTAATCGGTTAACTTCTTGTGTGGAGACTCTTTAGCACCCAGTAAATACTTAGTAATAGGTAATCCACACTGTAAATTCATACCCAGACTTACTTCACAGCAAGTTGTCCATATAGACAAGTTCCTGAATTGTTTAAAGAAGAAAATATAGATAATACTTTCTGAGAATTTGAGCAACACATACTTAAAGTTGTTTCCTAACAAGTCAAGTACCACCTTCTTTTTTTCCCCTCAGGCAAACTACATTTCTATGGCAAAATATTCATTATTTTCAGGTCTCCTCCATACTTTCCACTGGCATTGGCAATTAGACAGATTTGGGTGTAAGAGCATTTTTGGGATGAAATTATTTCGAAGTCTAAATCATTTATACTGAAGCTAGGGAGCACCATTCATGTTTGCCACTATGTTTGTGATTTTAAATTTGATTGCCTCCACAATCAAAGATCACATGTAGTCACTTTTACAAACACTTGTAGAAAAGATGAACTTGGGCTTGGGAGGAAAGGTAGAATGGAAATGGAGGGGGACCCTCCTCTTGTCCCCCCCCCTTCTAATGATGGGGAAACAATCTGGAGGGGAAACAGGATTTAGAAGATTTGAAGAGCCATTTCATTTCCTCCTCATTTCGTGGTTCCTTCATTCCATGTAGAGAGCTCTGAAAAATCAACTGGTTCCTTGGAAATATTCAGCAGATCTCAGAGGGTAAAGAAATCTCTTAGACCTCTTTCTGCCTTTCCTCAAAAAGGTTTCCCAGGGAATGAAAGAAAACATAAATATTTAAAATAATTTTAAGAACCTAAGAAGCTACCTTAATAGCTCAAGCACAAGTCAAAGTGTGAGTACATATCAATAATTTAAGGTTTCAGAGTTCTGGGAAACCTTCAATTGATTTGGGGCATAGGGGAAAGCAGGGTGCTCAGAGTTAGGACTGAAGCAGGAAATTTAGGTCTGGGAGTGAACTTTAAAACACCACACATTTGAAAACATGGAAATGCACAGTTAAACTTTTTATTTGCTCCTGTAATGATTTGCAGAGGAGACTGAAATTTAGCCACTCAAGTTTTTGGTGGTTGGTTTTTTTGTTTGTTTTTAATCCTTAATTAAAAGTGCTTAGCATAACTTATTTTAATGTTTTCTCCTTAGGATTCATGCATATAGATTCTGAGAATAATATATAAATCTGTTGCTTCAGACGGAACTTAATTCTCTTATATACCATCTGTATGCTAATTCCTTATTTTTGGATAAAGAAAGCTCCTTCTGATTGATCAGATTTTTGTTACACTACTTAGTCAGCCATAAAGAAACTTAATCTGGTTAGCATGTGGTGGTTAAGAATTTTAGCATTCTGAAGCCTCTGAATACTGATTTTTTTTTTTTTTTTTTTATCCTCTGATATGATTCTCCTAGAAGTTGCCCAAACAGTTATCCAATTTCAGGTTTATCTAAAGGCTAGCAATTATTTTCTAGGCTACAATATGCTTGTGTGCATTTGTTTCCACAGGGACAGAACTTCCTGGTCAAATGATTTCCATTGCTGCTTCTGCAATTGCTATGGCAATCACAGGATATGAGTCAAGTAATGAAGAACATTCATCACAACCCTCAGGTGACTGAACACTCTGTAAGAAAACATTTGAATTTGTTTTAACAGCATGAAATAAAGGGTTCCCCCCACCCGCTCACAAAAGATCACATTAATTCCCATAAAATCTATGCATTTAGTTGAAAAAAAAAAAGTAGGAAAAAAAATGCAACAGTAGTAACATAATTCTAGTTTTTAATGATTGATCCATTAAAAATATATAAACTGCTGCCTGCAGGGGCAGAAGTGGTTGTTGCACTTAGAAACTGAATTTTTAACCTAGTGCTTTATGAATTGATACAACACTGAGTTGATGAATAGCAGAAAGGCTTGCTTTAATAACTAACAAGCTACAAAACTCAATGACAGAAAAGACTCTCCCAACATGAAATGAGCTATTAGTCCTTAGTATTATCTTAGCTGCACAGAGATTTTACCCAGTGCAGGCAGGAAACAGTTTTTGTACAGTGTCAAAGCGTGGATCCTTCATTTGTTGGCTGAGTGGTAGAATGGCTTCTTGGACTGCACACACCTTGCTGGCAAATTTGCTTAGTTTTTATACTGTTTAATTGTATAGATTTAAAGCATTTTTCCTTGATGGTTGGCCAACTAGAGTCCAAACAAATAAGGAGGAAAAGATTGATCATCATAACACATCTGTCAATTGCTTGGATCCTGTTTTGGACTTCTGTAGGTGTGAAGACTGTTTTTTTTCCACAGCCCCTGCAATTATAGGTCAGTTTATAGGTAATGAGTTTGAGTGGTCCAACAGGATCTTTTAGAGGTGTCACCAAACCTGTTTTGGGAAATGTTAGGATGTCACATACAAGATATCTCTCCAGTATTCAGTGCACCTTTTACAGGTTTCTCTTGAGATGCATATTTAGTCTTTTGTTTTCTTTAGCTGCTAGGTCAATTGAATGCAGTTACCTTGCCTTCATTGGCTCAGCCTTTTCTTGCTTTCTTAGGTACACACGTGATGAGCATTAATCCGTAAGCCGTAAGAATGAAACTTTGAGAAGGACATTGGTGGACAAAAGAGCATTAAACAGGCCTCTGATAGAAAAGTCTTATTGCAAAAAAAACACAGGCTACTGCAAAACAAGCATGTGTTCTTAAAAGCATTATCTTGCCTTTAACTAACTAAATAGTGTTTTGTAAGACAAGATATAAAAATCATATAAGAAGGTGTTTCAGATGCATAGTCTGGTCCCCTCCCATGGGCAGGAAGTTATGGGGTTCAGACAAGCTTGACAAGGTCCAGCTCATCTTGAACACCTCCAGGGAGGGTGACTGCACCATCTCTGCTTGGACTGTGGCCCATATTCTGGTGACCCTTACAGAGAAAAAGTTCTTCCTTATATCTAGCCTGAATTTACCCTGTATTAGCTTATGCCCGTTGGTCCTCGTCCTCCCTTGAGGTGCCTTCCTGAAGAGTTGCTCCCTTAAATCTTGATGTTCACCCCTGATGTACTTGTAGGCAGCTATCAAGTCACCTCTCGGTCTACTCTTATTCAGACTGAACAGGCCAAGTTCCCGGAGTCTTTCCCAATAGGGCCTGTTCTCCATGCCCTTGACCCATACGGGTGGCCCTTCTTTGTACCCCAGTGCTGAATAGAGAAGGAGGAATACCTCCCTGGATCTACTGGCCACACATCAGCTGATGCATGCCAGAGTTCTCTTTGCCTTTCTGGCAACCTCATTGCACTGTTGGCTCATTCATCTTCCAGTAGATCATGACCCCCAGGTCTTGTTCAGATGATATGCCCGCCAGAGGACCAGCACCCATCGTGTATTTACGGTGAGGGTTCTTCCTACCCAGATGAAGGACTTTGCACTTCTCCCTATTAAACCTCATCTGATTCCATTCCGCCCATGAATCCAGTTGGTTAAGGTGATCTTAGATCTTCATCCTATCCTCTGATGTGCCTGCATTTCCCCCACAGTTTGGTATCATCCGCAAACTTAATCATCATTCAGGTAATTAATAAATCTATTAAAGAGTACAAGTCTGAGCACCGATCCCTGGGGGACACTACTGGAGACAGCCCTCCAGAATGAGGCCATCCCGTTAGTTACCACCCTCTGGGATTGGCCTCTGAGCCTGTTGTCTACCCACCTCACTGTAGATTGGTTCAGCCAAGTACCCTCCAGTTTCCTTGAGAATCCCATGGGAAACCGAATCAAAGGCTTTACTGAAGTCTAAGTAAATCACATCAACCTCATGTCCCTCATCCAGATGGCTAGTTACCTAGTCATAGAATGACACGAGGTTTGTCAGGCATGATCTCCCCTTAACAAAGCTGTGCTTGTTGCCTCTTAATATTACCAGCGTGTAATTGATGGATTCCTTAACAAATTTTTCAAAGATGTTACCCAGAACCAAGGTCAGGCTGACCGGTCTGTAGTTTGTAGGGTCATCCCTCTTCCTTTTCTTAAAGATGGGCACCACATTGGCCCTCTTCCAGTCATCTTGGACCACTCCTGAGTTCCATGACTCTTCAAACAACTTGGCCAATGGTGTTGCTATAAGCTCAACCAGTTCTTTCAGGACTCCCGGGTGCAGGTCGTCAGGCCCAGCAGACTTGAAAACATCCAAGTGTTGTAGGAGATCCCTCACTTGTTCAGGACTGATTTCATGTAGTCTGTTTTCCCCATGTTCCTTTGGCCTCTGGTCAAGTGAACAGCCCCTGTTTGTTTTCAGGAAAGGATTTTAAGGATTAAACATCCTGAGTACAACTTTTCTTATTTCTTTGCTTCTGGTACTATTTTCTAGCCTTCTCTTTTTTTTTTGCTTTTCCTTAATAAGAGATTCATTGTCTTTGGAAACATACGAGAGAGTTTAGGAGAATTTTGGATGTCTCGTTGGTAAATAAAAGGCAGTCTCCAATAAATGTGCTATTTCCATGTTTTAGCTAGACTTTGTTTTTTTCTTGGGCGCTAGATTTGGAAGAGTTTATCTTAAAGATATGAAAAAGTAGCTGCACTGAAGATGATCTATGCTTGTTTCTGATGTAAAGATAACACTTCATCTTTCTACAGATAAAAGTCTGCTGTGGAAACTGTCTTGGGAACGTGACTGTTGTTTTCATTTTTGAGAATTTTTTTTTAGTGAACTTTGATTCGCAGCTAGAAAGAAATGAATGTGGAGCTCCCCGTCTACTTTTAACAAAAGTAGTTCCTCTGATTGACTTAACATTGTCCAGTGGGAGTATTTCTTCATAACTTATCAATAGGGCTGAATGTTCTCAGTTCTTTTCAGTTCTGGGTTGCTATGTACAGATGTTCAATAACACTGGAAATTATCATGTTTTGTTTTGTTTTTTTCTCCTAGTAGAAATACGTACCAGAATAGGGGTGTAAAGGTGGTCCAGGGACCCTGTGGGCACTGCACAGATAGCATGCACTGCCGATGGCATACAGCCATTAGGTTCCCTGTGCATCCCAGCATGGTTTGCAGGCTTCCCTGGCTGCCAAAGAGTGCTGAAAGTAGCTGAGCATTGTTTTTGACTGGCTGCCCCACGGGACCATGCTGTTGCCCCTCCCTCTCTCCCTGCTGTGAGGCTTTGAGAAAGGAGACCCAGAGCATGTCTGTTCTGATTTTCTTTCCCCAGTAGCAAGCATATCTGTTCCTATTCCAGTAGCCCACAATGGATCCACACCCCCCTTGCACATAAGCTAATGGACCCCATTCCTGCACCAGCGGCTCCATTTCTGAGTGTGCTTCTCTCACCAGAGAATTGGGTCACTTGGTGCATGGTTTTCCAGCTCATGTGCCAGAAGGTTGTGCTGGTGTGCTGGCTCTTGCAAATGACTGCACTCCCACCAAAGACTGTTAACTGGCACTTCTGCTCACTTAACGTCATGGATCTGGCTGGTGACTTCCATGTAGCCAAGAAAGAGGAGACCCTACAGGTCAGCACACAATTAGTGATGTCCTACTCTGCTCAGTGACTGAGGCTCGCGTTGAATTTCATATTGCAGCAGTTTCTATGCTGTATAGCCTCAATCCCATCTGGAGCCAGTATTGCTTGCAAGTAGAAGGAGCAAAGAACGTAAATTCTTCAAAATAGAGCTTGACAAGTTTATGGAAGGGATGGCATGTTAGGAAAGGGAGTTCTTGGACCAGTAATTGGCACATGTGGTATGCTGACTTATATATTTGCAGTTCCCATGTTAGGATTGAGAGGTAACTCTACTCTGTACAGGAAGTCAACAGGAAGTTGCATCATTTCTGTTTTAGTGGGGTCCTCAGTCTTGGTTTTGTCAGATGCATTTTCAATAGTCTCTTGGTCAGGAGTTCTGTATGTCTTCCTGCTCACACTTCTGATCCCTCAAGTAATCCTCCAGGTCTGGCAGAACACAGCTCAGCTGATGGTCCTCTTGTGAAGGCCCTAAAGCAGATGCTGAATTTGGCAGGGTTATCCCTCATTCACTGTTTGCCTAGGGTGGTGATGCATAGCCTTTTGGCCCTGAGGACCAGGTGAGTAGCACAAAGCTGGTGTGTGGGCCAGATTGGGCCCTGGGGACCACCACTGCTCTTTCCCATTCCCATGTGCCAGGATTGGGCCATGGGGGCCCGGCACCACCCTCTTTTGCCCACTGTGCACTGGTAATGGGGCCAAGCACAGGCACCTCCCAATCCCCCACACCAGGGTGTGGCCCTGGGACCCAGCAGCACCCTTGAATGGCCCTACGTTGTAGGATTGGCACATGGGGCTTTGGGCTCCCTATAGGTCCAGAAATTGGCAGCAGGGAAGCAGTGGCACTGCTCCCCCATTTGGACCAGTGGGAAAGCCCCATAGGCTAGATCTGGTTCGTGGGCCAGGAGTTGGTCACCCATGCCCTAAGGGCCTCTGAGGGGTCCCTTAAGGGACCCTCTAGGTATGTGTGGGTATTGTGTTGTAGTCACCCACAGTGAGAATGTGTCTACTAGGGGTTCACCAATAGAGATTTTTGGGGACAATACTGATTTTTTTTAAGGAGGCATATTGGCCAATACCGATCTGATTTCCGATACCAGCCTGACAGCTTGAAGAGTAGTGTCCAGCTGGTAAGTCTGTTGTGGGGGAAGGGGAGGGGGGGGATAGTTCAGTGCCCCCTGTTGTGAGGGAGGAGTGGAGCTGGGGCAAGTGCTGCCTGGCCGGGGTGGGGCGGGTGTGGGACAGAGCCGTGGCTCATCCAGGATGGGTGGGGAGGGTGGCTGTCCTGCTGCTGCTGTATGCTGCTTGTCTGGGGGCGGGGCATATTCCCCCAGATCTGTGTTGGGCAGGGTTGGGAGCGGTGGCATTGGAAGGTGTACAGCGAACTTTGGGGTTGCTGCAGCCCTTGCCTCTGTAGCCCCGCTCCTAACGCTGCTGCTGCCCACCCTGAGCACAACCCTGGTGCTATCCACCCCACCCTGTGCAGATCTGGGGGCATACGCTGCCCCCCATGTCTTCGCACATGAGCGGTGGGAGCAGAGCTGTCAGGCGAGCACCAGACGAGCAGCACACAGCAGCAGGAGCCACCTCCCCTTCTTTCTGTGCCTCCTGGATGAGCTGCGGTTCTGTCCTGCACCTGCCCCAGCTGAACAGCTCCAGCTCTGCTCCCTCACTGGGGGTGGGGAGGGCTTGATCTGATCTGCCCACACCCCCACACACCAGACTTACCAGCTGAACACTGTTCTTCAAGCTGCCGGGCTGTGCTTCTCACTGCCAATGTGCTGTGCTGTGGCTGTGCATGCACAAGCCATTTAGCAGCCAAATGATTGGCCATATCAGGCCAATTTCTGATACAGACAATGTTCTTTATATCTGTGCTGATCTGATATCAGACTGATGTATTGGTGTACCTCTAGTGTCTATGGATAATTGCTAGGAGGAGGAAAGGAAGTTACTTGCCAGTGGGTGGGTTTTCACTGCATTCAGTCCTTCTCCCCACTTACTTGATGTTGAGAGAGACTGTGGTTGAGAGGAAACTAAGGAGTGTGAGGGGGCACACTGCCTTTTGTCCCACATCATAGATTTCATTGATGTTAGAGGTGGAAGGGACCTTGCAAGATCATTGGGTCCAACCTTCTGCCCATACAACAGGAAGTCAGGTAGGGTCAAAGGATAAGCATCCAAATGTTTCTTAAGAGTCCAGAGCAGGTGCTTGCATCACCTCCTGGGAGTCTGTTCCAGGCCTTGGGGGCTTGGACAGTAAAGAAGTTTTTCCTTATGTCCAGTCTAAAACAGTCTTGGAGGAATTTGTGACCATTGGACCTTGTCATCCCTTGGGGTGCTCTGGTGAACAGGTGTTCCCCCAGGTCCTGATGCACACCTCTTAAGTACTTAGGCTGCTACCAAGTCACCCCTGAGCCTTTGCTTCTCCATGCTGAAGAGTCCCATGGCTCTTAGCCTCTCCTCAGAGGGCTTGTTCTCTTGCCCTCTGATCATGCGCATGGCTCAGTATGCAGTAGAGGCAAAAGGGATAGGTGTGTTTCCATAAAGTACACTCTGTGAGTACAGGTTTCCCATGCTTTATGCGAGTTCTGTATGTGCAAATTTGCTCTTATGCAATGACCCTTCTTATACCAAAAATTTGTTATATGCGAGGTAAATTCACTCTTAAGCAATCAGTGTGGTGAAAGCATGCAGCCAGCTGCTTTGTGTGGTGCGTTGTGGGAGTGACATGCACCAAAATATAGTCTCCTGCATGGATCTGTGCTCCTCATTTGTTGTCTATACACGTGTTTCTATTGTTGCCATCCCCATTATGATAATGCCCTGTACTTGTGTGTACTGTCTGCTGTTGGTGAGTACCAAAATTGTCTTATAAAAGTAGTAAAAAAAAGGTCTGGGGGTCCATACAGTCAAGGTCTTGGAACGTATCCCTCCTATTTGTTACACTGTAAAGTGGGTTCCCTTTATGCGAATTCGAGTTATGTACCATTTTCCAGGAATGCCTGTACAACAAAGTAAGGGAAACCTGTACTGGTAAGGCAAGGAGCCTCTGGGTCAAAGGTTCAGAGGTTGAGCATATCTGTAGTGAGGATGTATAGGTGGATAACACATAGTTTCACATCTTGAATAACTTCAGTTACTGGTAAGTATCTTGCTTTTCTTCTCAGGGACGGGACACCCAGTACAAGGTAACATGACAGAATAGAAGATGCTCATCCACTGTGTAAGGCTTCAGCATTTGTGGTTTATCATTGTAATATTTGTGATGGACTTTATCATGTATCTGTTTTTGAGTTGTATACTCTAGGCTGTCATTTCACAAACTAGCAATGACTTTAGAGTTGGAGATGAAAGGCAGCGTGTAGTATGACAGTTGCCTTGTTTATATGCATGCACTGTGCTGTGAAATACTGTAGTTCCTACACCTATTTTCTCCCCCTGGGAAAGCTAAAGTGTTGATGCTGATAAATATAATTTTGAGAGAATGTCCTTCAGTGGAAGTGTGTGGTTTTTACCTACACAATAATGTGTACAATTGTAAAATTGTCCCCTTTTCAGCATGGGACGGCTAATTCAGATTAAGCTGTAACTGGTCTTCCAACACAATCATAAACGTTCATAGAATCATGGAATCAAAGGGCCAGAAGGGACCTTTAAGATCATCAAGTCTGGTCCCCTGCCATGGGCAGGAGGTTATTGGACTCAAATAAGCTCAACAAGGTGCTTGTCCAGCCTTCTCTTGAACACCTCAAAGGATGGCGACTGCACCACCTCTGCTGGGAGTGTGTTCCAGATTCTAGATACCTTTATGGAAACTAAGTTTTTCCTTATGTCCAGCCTAAATTTTTCCTCAATTAGCTTGTGCCCAGTGGTCCTTGTCTTCCCAAGGGGTTCCTTTCTGATGAGTTGCTCCCTTAGATCTTGGTGTTCACCCTTGAGATACTTGTAGGCAGCTATTAAGTCACCTCTAAGTCTTTCCTGCTCAGACTGAACAAACCCAGTTCCTGAAGTCTCTCCTCATAGGACCTGTCCTCCAGGCCCTTAATCATATGGGTGGCCCTTCTTTGTACCCTTTCGAGCTTATCCATGTCCTTCCTGAAGTGTGATGCCTGGAACTGGATAGAGTACTCCAGCTATGGCCTCACCAATGCCGAATAGAGGGGGAGGAGCACCTCTGGATCTGTTTGCAACACATCAGCTGATGCATGCCAGAGTTCTATTTGCCTTGCGGACAACTTCATCGCACTGTTGGCTTATATTCATCTTCTGGTCAATTGTCACCCCCAGGTCCCTTTCAGATGCAGTGCCAGCCAGTGGACCACCACCCATCATATAGTTATGGTGAAGGTTCTTCCTACCTAAATGGAGGACCCAGCACTTGTCCCTATTGAACCTCATTTGGTTGTGTTCAGCCCATAGATCCAGTCTGTCAAGATCATCCTGGATTCTTACCCTATCATCAGATGTGTCTGCATTTCCCCACAGTGTGGGTGTCATCCACAAACTTAATCATTGTGCTTTCCACCCCCTTGTCCAAATCATTGATAAAGATGTTAAAGAGAACAAGCACTGATCCCTGGGGGACACCACTGGAGATGGCTTTCCAGGATGAAGCCATCCCATCGATTACAACTTTCTAGGATCAGCCTCTGAGCCAGTTTCCAACCCACCTCACTGTAGACTGGTCTAGGGCAGTACCTTCTAGCTTAATTGAAAGAATCTCATGGGAAACTGTATCAAAGGCCTTGCTGAAGTCTAGGTAAATGATGTCAACTTCATGTCTCTTGTCCAGCTGGTTAGTTACCTGGTCATAAAAGGATACCAGGTTTGTTAGGCATGACCTGCCCTCGACAGAGCCATGCTGGTTGCTTGTTAATACCCCACTAGTTGCAAGCTTGTGGTTGATGGCCTCCTTGACAATTTTTTTCAAAGATTTTTCCCAAGACTGTAGTCGGACTGACCGGTCTGTAGCTTGCAGGTCATCCCTCTTCCTTTTCTTAATGATGGGTACCACATTAGCCCTCTTCCAGTCATTCAGGACTGCTCCCAAGTTCCATGACTCTTCAGACAGCTTCATCAGGGGCCCTGCTATGAGCTCAGCCAGTTCTTTTAGGACTCAGATTCAGGTCATCTGGCTCAGCAGACTTGAACATGTCCAGATGTTCTAAGAGTACCCTTACCTGTTTGGGACTGGTTCCATGTGGACTGTTGTCTTCCCCATATTTCCTGGGCCTCTGGACAGGTGAACAGCTCCCATCTGATTTTAGGAATACCAATGTGAAGTGTATAGGAGTGCTGCTTTTTTGTGGGAATCAACTGTGGGCTGCCCACCCCCTCTCCCTTTATTCAGTAGGGGTCCAAAGGTGGAGCTTGATATTTTTTTTTTTTTCTTGCTCCCTATGTACTTATAGAAGGCTTTTTGTTTTTTATTTGGTTGCCAGCTTGATCTCCATGCCGGCCTAGGCTTTCCATGTCTCATACCTGTAGAGCCTGGCCATCTGATTGTATTCCTCTCTGGAAAAATGGTTCAGCATCCATCACTTACAAGCTTCTGTTTTCTTTTTCAGATATTCTCTAATATCCCTGTTGAACCAAGCAGGTCTCTTGGCCCTTTTCCTGCTTTTTGACCTCACGGGGATGACCTGTTTTTGCACTTTGAGAATTGCCCCCTTAAGGAAGCACCACTGATCCTGAACTCCCAAATCTTCCAATCTTCCAGTTGCTGGCCTTTCTAACTAGTCTCCTGATTTTACCAGGCTTCTGAAGTCTAGGACTTTTGTTCTACTGACTGAATTCCCAGCCTTTTGGTGGATGGTGACCCTAATTGGGTTGTGTTCACTGTCGGCCAGAGTACCTCCAATCTTCAGGTCACCTACTATGTCAGCAATAAGTCCAGAGTGATTTTATCCCTAGTTGGTCCTTCCACAGCCTGTGTCAAGAACAGGTTGGCAGTAGCTGCCAGGAAGTTGGTTGACCTGCTGGAGCTGGATGAATGGTGTTCCCTACCCCAACATCGGGGTTGGGAAGACCATTCAAGTTATGTTGATGTCAGTTATCATCTGTAAAATCAGTTTAGAAAGTAAATGCATAGCAAGCTTCTTGATTATCAGCTACAATAAGGCACCTTGCTTCAATAAAATATCTCATTTGAAATGTTGGTGCTGAATAGGAAGTTTCTTTGAACAGTGACTTGCAGTTGAGGGACCAATCTACCTAACTGGCCAACTGCATGGAGAATTCACTTTTTTTTTTCTTGCAGAGGTCTACAGAGAATTAGGAAAGCCAATTGCAAATCTCCTTAACACTAGAATTCATCTTTTAAACTTAAAGCACAGAAGTGAACCACATAATTCTGTTGGAGAATTCTTGTCTGGTGTTTGTCAGAAATAAAATGCATGTTAATAGTTTGTAGATTGAGGGTTAATTTTAGAAATGAGAAATCCACACTTGTAATCGGTGTTAACTAAATTTAATTTTCCATGGTTTTATTTTTAGTTTGTAAACTAGAAAGATGATGTATTTCAAACAATTACTACATGAACAAGATGAGTGACACTTATCCACAATTTTTTTAAGTTAGCTTTCTTGGTTGCTGTTTTCTATTGCTATTGAAATGTGACAGACAAGCCAGCAATTTAAGATCATGACATGAATAAATACTTGTAGTGGGACTGTATCTGAAAATTAGAAAAGTACATTATACTTAAGTGATTTGTATCATGGAAACACTCTCTTTTCAGAGTCTGCTATATCTGCTTTGAAGTATAGAGACTTTTTTGATCAAAAATAGCCTGAAGCAAACATTAGAATATTATCGAACCTGTAGACAAAATAACATTAATAATCTTTGCCATAATGCTAGTACCATTGCAACTACAGTAAATTCTCCCTTTTGTTTTATATCTAGCAATACAAGCTTATACCTTTTTCTGGGTTTTTTTGTGGCAAATGGAACCAGGGGGAAGTTTGTTTGTTTTTGGTTTGTTTGTTTTGGTTGTTTTGTAAAGTTTGCACATCATTATTTAAGAACCGATGACATAGTAAGCTGTTTAGAAATATTTTATGTTTGGTGATAAACTTTAACGTGGTGTATTCTTTTCTTTAGGAACAGTGGAAAGTGAACAACACCCTCCTGCTTCATCATCATCTTCCTCCTTATCAGCCACTTCTGGTAGACAGAAGCCTGAAATTAGAGCTTTTTTTAGAAAGAAAAAAACCAGTGATATCTATTTTGTTACTCTAGTATGGGCCATCATAATAGTTCAGATCTGGTTGAATCTCTGGATTGTGCAGTTACTGCCAGTGCCTATTGCAGGTAATTGGTTATTATTAATTCATGGTTAAATAGGACTTCAGAAAACCCTAGCCTTTTCATATCTGTGTAACATACCCTTTTCCAAATGGAAGATGTGGAATCTTTCACCTTCCACTTCTGGGTCTGGAAATGTCTTTTCCTAAAACCTAATCTTTTGTTGATGTATTTTGAATTCAATTAACTTGTAGTTTCTGGTTTGAAGTCTATTATTTTCACAATTTCAGTCAGTTCCTGGTTGTAAATAAGTTATTCCAGATGGCTTGCCTGCTTAGTATCCTCCTGCATCATACAGTTACCTTCCATGAAATGAAAGAGTTGCTTTGGTTGTATTTATTATTGTACAGTGGTCTAAATGTTTAATGTCGTTCAGGAGTACCATATTTGTACATCATAAGAATACATGAAGAGTTGTTACTGCTTATGTTTCTGTTTCCTGGCAGGCAGTAGCATATGGCCAGGATTGTTTTTCCTTTTTGCTTTTCGTTCCTTTTGTCTTTGTGTTTGGGGTGGGGGGAAATTCTCTGCAATTTTAATGAAAAATACTCTAGATTACTTAGTATATTAATTTTTATTATAAGGAGGACATGATGTTTTTTCTAATTTTAAGAATAGTCTAAGGCTATCTAAAGTTTTTCTTTACCATCTTGAGACTTCAGTTCTCCCACCTGTAAAATAGGAATCATACTTGTTGTAGGGGGAGGAATAATTTTTTTTCAGTGTGGGGCTGTGTGCACGCTCTGGGCAGGTAGCAGTGGTGCTGGGAGGGGGGTTGGGTGGGCTACAGTGAATCTTGGGGTGGCTACATCCCTCCCCGCCCATGCCTTCCGGGGTTCACATAGCAGCAGGAGCCGCACCCCCTGACCAGCTGCTCAGGGCTCAGTCCTGCATCCTGCCCTGAGTGCCTGCCCCTCCCCTAGCCCCACTTCCTCCCTCACCGCTGCCTGCATACCCCTCCCCACCCCTGCTGTAGCTGCCAGAAGCCCACAGCTGGGCAGCCTTGTGGCCGTACTACTGCCCCGCATTTGAGGGGGATAAACCCTGTTAGCCCCCCCTTTCCACTGCCTATGCTTGCTGTGTATCTCAGCAGCTGTTTTAAAACTATATGCATCTTGCTTTTAGATCTTCATTGACTGATGGCGTAGGAGAGTTAAGGTAGTTAATTCTTATTTCCAGTGCTCCTTGTGTCCGTGTTTCCTCAGTCAAAATCATATTTCATTGTCTTAAGTGCTTTCTTCAATTTTATTTATTTTGCAGTTTAATGTGGCTGCTTCATTTGGTTAGCAAACCAAATAATATACTTCTTGATAGAAGTAGTGTGAGCTCACTTGTGACTACAATCATGAGCAGGTCAGGATGTCCATTATTTGCTCATTTGAATGCCTGTGAGAGAATGTGTTCTTAACATGACCATCAACTGGGAGTAGCATTTATATCTTTTTTCTTTTTTTAAAAAAAACAAGAAGTAACTGTAGATGTTCTTGGCTTATGCCATGTAACAATTAATTGTATCAGTGATCTGAAAGAATGTGGAACATTGTTAGCAGGTGACTCAGACAGACATTGTTAAACAGAGCAGAGAACAGGTCCTTGATACAGTGTGACCTGGATTCCTTGGGCTCAGACAATCTAGTCAAATGTCAAATTATACATCTAGAAACAGGAAAACAGACTATGCAGGATGGTCTCCATCATGAGAAACAATGACTCTACAGAGCTTGACAGAAGTCTTTTAAAGAGCGGTTCAATCTTGTGGTCAGAAAAGCTAATGTAAAGAGGCTCTTCCTTGGATATATGAGAAGAGAAGCTGTTTTTATTCATGTTTGACACTGCTACTGCAGTGCTACAGCTGCTACTGCAATGTAAGATGTTGAAAAATTTGGGAGTCTTCAGAGGAAAACCGTGAGAATGACTGAAGGTTTGGAAAAAGGTTTCAGTTTATGAAAAAGGAGCTTTGGGTGCAGTTTGATTAGAGTCTAGAAATAGTGTGAAGAGCAATGTGATAAGAGGGCTTTATAGTTTTGTGAACAAAGAGAAAAACCAATGGCTGTAAACTGAAACTAAATAGATTCAGACTTGAACTGACATACAGATATGATGGTGTGGGTCAGTCCAATAGAACATCTTACCAGGGGTTGTGATGGGCTTTTTTTCCATCCCAAAGATGCTTCAGTACAAATAGGAATCAATTTAGGAAAATCTTATGGTTTGTTTTATATAAAAATTCAGCATACATCATCACAGTGGTACGTTTGCTAGTATAATCTGTTAATTTAATGTTGTTGATTTCAGTAATTACGTTGGGCAGAAAGCAGGGTAGGGTGGTCTCTCTGAATCCACCTCTAAGGTGCCACCTTGCCCTTCCTTCTCCCTGACTTCAGACTAACACTGCAACCATATCTTAGAAACGGGTGGTTCAGTCATGAACTGAACCACATTTGGAACACTGGATCACAGTAAGTATTGTAGGGTAAAAGAAAATAAATTGGGTTGTCAAAGGAGAGGAAGTACACAAAGCAAACGTATAATAGCAGCGTGACTGGAAACAAATTTTTTATATTCACAATAGGTCCTCTACTTAAGCCAGGTTCACTTAAGTTGATATTTTAAAGTCAAGGGCATGATGATTGTAAGAGAAAAGGCTTCTTGCATTAGAGCAACAGATTTTTATGTAAAGAATGGCTGATTTACCCAAAGGTCCGTAAACTGGACTTTGACTCTAATTGCCATTTCATGCATCAGAAACATCTTCTCACTATTAGAATTTTTGCTTAAACCATTTTTGCTTCAACAGAATGATGTATTCTCTTAATGCTATATTATCTGGGGAGAGGGATATATATGTAAATCATTATTAAATGTAGAACAGAGAGCAAGATCAGTGTAAAATGTTAATGAAAGCCAGTCATTAAAACCCACATGGAACAAGCAGCCAACCTACAAGGAAGATCTGAAACATTCATTCATTGTGTTGAGTGCGAATAACTAGGAGCACATTTATTTTCAAGTGCCCGTTGCTTCTACTTTGTTTTTGCTTGCCTCCCATTTTTCTCTCCCTCCCTCTCTCTCTCTCCCTCTCTCTGTTTAAACAGCAAGCACAATGTTAGAAAAAATGCTCTCTTTGTATTCTGTAAAAGAACAGCTGTACCTGTGTTGCAGAGCAGTAGTTTAATTGGTTTATGCATTTATTATCAATTGAATCAGATTAAAAAAGCTACAATGTAAGACTTCATTTTCCCTCTGGAAGCAGGATGTAAACCTTGCACAATACTTTCAACTTTTTTGGACACTTAACTGGTGCTAAGTGTAGGAAGATGATTACTTGGTAAGAAGCTGGTACTCAAGATTGCCACATGGTGGTGCCACGAGTAAGCAAGTAAAGCAAATTTTGGAAAAATTGTAAAATAAGCAATGCTGTGGGAAAGAACAGAAATGGTTACAGAAAGAGCTTACAGATAATAGGCTTTTGTTAAACTTGATAAACTCCCTGTAGACATTAAAATTTGACCTTTTGGGCCATGACATTTTTTTATATCTAGATATTTCCAAGGGAGGCATGATATGAATGTTGAATGGCTTAGTTTTGTAGGATTTGCCTGCAGGTTTTACATTCAGTTTGGAGGAGTTCTGAATCGACAGAAAAAAATAATTATTAAAATACATTTTAATATATTACCTGTGAATATCTTTACCATGTAGTGCAAAAGCACAGAATTCCATGATAGTTTAAAGTTTTCTCATATGACTATATTGCTAACAGTTTTCTTTAAACTACTGGTTCCATGTACATCATATATTTCTCAAGTAGTTACCTGTTTGGTAGGTTAAGTACACAAATTTTAAACAAAAGTCTCAGTACTTACTTTTTAATTAGAATCATGACATTCAGCATCTTGAGTTTTGACAAAAGAAATAATCTCAATGTGATAATTGTATTTACAATATGAAACTTTTTAAAATTGTATTTCAGTAATTTGCAGAGGGGGAAGGGGAGGGGGCTTAAATTCAGGTCTCGGAATATCAGTCAAAGTAATGAACTGAGTTTCTTAACCAGCATATTTTAAAGGCAAAAATCTGTTAATGCAGTTTTAAGGGTGCAAATGTAAAATAATCAAGAAATGCAGAAGTACAGGTTTACATAGAAATTGTAACTTAATTAACACATTTTAAAATGTATTTGCAATACAAGCTGAATCTAAATACAAATCTAGAGAATTTGTACTCATCACCAAAGAAATGTAGATGTCCATAAGATAGTTTAGTTGTAAACTTAACTGTAGCTCCTGTTGTTCTGAACATATGTATAAATGAAAGTATATGGCTCTCCCTTTGACATGAAAGGTACTGGTTTAATGATATGGAAAGCTAAAAAAGGTAAAAATGTTGAGGGAGGGAAAGTTGCCTCATGTCCAAGATATTATACACTGAATATGCTATTCATGTTCATTCTGTGAAGTAGAGATGTTGCTTGTGTTTAACAAAACTATCAGTTCAATGCATGTAATCAGTAAAATTGCTCCATAGATCATTGTGTACGCACTAAGATGATATGGAGCTGCCTTTTATATGATGGTATTTAAGTTTCAGGTAGATGAATGTTTTTTAGAAAGTGCATATTCTTTGTTTTGACAATGTCAAAGTGATTTAGTATTTCTGGTAAGAGGAAAAAAAAATTATATACTATTTTTTCCTAAATGTCCAGTGGAAGAAAGAGTTACTGAAGGAAGGAATAAGACAGGCATGGTACAGTTGTCAAATTCCTAATCTTAAATTCCTTTTTTCTTTATTGTTACAGTTTGGGTTCTTAAAAAGCTTGTGGTCCACTTTGGAGTTGTGAACTTCATGGCAAAACGTTGTAGCATGTGGTGGCACGTTCTGGAAAACTTTGTGAAGGAACGGCAAGAAGCTCTTGCTCCATGGCCGATCAGAGGACTTGGAAGGGTCATGCTAAAACTTGACAGCAAGGTATTTCAGTTAATTTTCTTAAACAAGCTAAAAGTTTTATTTGTGTGACTGGGTCCTGGGGATCTGTTGGTCTAAAAATAAAGAGAGTCTGTTGCTAGTGAACCTTTCTCTTCATGAAAAAGTGTGCGCATCCATGTGTGCACATATGTACCACCACATATCTTTAGGCCCTATTTCTACTCTCTTTATTCAAGCTGAAGCACATGTTTAAACTTTGAAAAATAGGTTAGGTTCCTCAACATTAACCTGATATCTAGCTCTACTAGGCAGTGCTGTGGAGAAAAATTGGCCACTTTACACCGTTCACACTGCCTCCCAAACTGGTATCGGTATAGCCATATTATTATGGTACTGTACCTGGGTACCGTTTAGAGACAGAACTAGTTAGCTTGCCCATAACCCTTCACTATTCAAGAGATTGTTACTCTGTTCTGCACTCACTGTTATGGCATGTCACTGGTTGGCACAGTGAATGCAAAATATAGATGCGCCCAAGTGATTGACAAAAGCAGCCTTTAAAGTTAAGCTAGCCTAATAATATGGCCCAATTACATGTTAAGGGGGACTTCTCATGTGTCAGTCATGATATCTGATAAAGACATTAATCTCAATCTATGAGTGTAAAGGATTGAATATTCTTAGTCGCATTAAGCTAATTTAATGTTACAAAATGGCTTCTTTTTTTAGTCTATAGATTGAGTCTAAGCTACTTCACCCACATGCTACGCTACATAGCTACTAAATGTAGCTGTCCTAGTACAGCACAACAGAAGGCTTGTATGGAAAAAGTTAAGAGCTGTGATCTCCAGGAAGTGACAGAATAAAGCTTTCATATGATTTTCTCTGTTAACGACATCAATGTGGAAGATGCTCTTGATTTCTTCTTTATAATGGAACACTTAAATCACAAGAAGATTTGAAACTGCCTGAGTGAATCTTCATAAGGGATTTTTGCTTTTAAATTATGCTAAGGGATATTGAAAATGAGTGAATGTTTTCAAAACTATTCTAAATAAATATTTATGCATTAAGCTATTATCTACTGAAATTGTACCACAGAAGTGTAAAATACAAAAATGTCCTTGTCCTGCACAGCTTAAATTGAAGGGCTATGCTATACAAACTGTTCTACTATCATGTCTGTGCCCATCCAAATTCATTTGCCAGATGCAGGCCTAAACATTAACAAGAACAGGAGGAAATGAAGCAAAGTGGTTTTGCTGGGCAAAAGGATGAAAAGGTTTTATTGGAATAGGGGGTAGGAGGAATTATAAGCTTTCTTTAAGTGGTCATTGATTTAGCTCTTGAGGTCTGGTTGAATGGATAGAGAAGAATTTGAAAGAGAATAAGGAAATTGAATTCACAGAGAGGCAAGAGGGAGCAAGTAAAGAAATTTGAACAGGGATTAAATAAAGCAATGGATAAGGTAGGTAACTTAAACTGAGTAGAATAGAGATATGAAAGATCAGTATATCAGAGGGTGGAGAAAGGGAGGCTTTAGTAGATTTTTTTTTTTTAATAGGATTGAATCTTTGAGCAGCTGTGAAACTAAAACCAGCTGGATTTTGGGGGTGGCACATATTTGGTGTAATAAACCAAAAAATAAAAAAACCCCAACTTGCAAGCTTGTAGGCTAGGGTAAGTGATGGAATTACTAATGATGATGGAGAAAGGAGAGATGAATCTAGTGTCTGATGCATTGAATTTCAGTTGAAATCCATAACTATAAGTTTTTGTTCGGTAGGAACCATTAAAATGCAATGAATTTTTTGGGGGTATATATTAAGATAATTTAAGTTATGAAACTTTTAAAATGGTATAATAAGAATAATGGAAAAGTAAGAATTGTTCTTATACCCTGGCTTGATATGTTTTGCTCCTGTTTTTTTTGAGAGTGAGAGAGACTATATAATCACTTCCAATTTAATGGTGTGTTTTACAATTTATAGAGATTTTTAGTGATCACCTGTACTTCCTTTCCCCTGAAAATACCACCTATGACATTGGTGTTTCTCTGTTAGCAGAAGCAGGGTACTAAGCCTCAGCCTTATGTAAATAAACTGTTGCTGATGTTTGTTTCTAACACATGTCTAAATTATACAATAGTGATGTATGTTTCTAACATTCTGGCACATTATACAGACAGGCAAGAAGTCCTGCCAGCAAGAGAAAGGGATGGATGGAGAGTGAAGATGCATCTGGAGGAGCATGTGTCCTCTTCAGCCAGAGAAAATCTCCTAGTTTTGGATATGGTGGGCCAGGAAGAGAGATTCTTTTCCCTCCTTCCTAAGTTGAAAAAAAATTAAAGGAAGCATGTGGGAGAGGGCTCCAAGTGAGCTCAGTAGATTCTCAGCACTGATTCATTTTGAAGCATTTATTTAATCTGTTGAAGAAAAGAAATAAGAAAGTAGTGCCTGTTCAACTTCCTTCCTCTTTCTCTGCTAATAAATGGGGTGTACCCATTTGAGAGAAGTTCTGGTTGTGAAAAGTAGACAGGTGTTGCTTTTTATTTTTTTCTTCCAGCAGCTGAACAAAAGGGAGTACTAGAAAGCTCAGCAGGTGTCGATGAAACTAATTGTCCATTTTTTGTTACTGTTCTGTTTTAGACTAGGTGAATGAAGAGTGCTTAATATATTTGGTGTCCTTTGCTGATCTTCCTCCTTTTTACTACTTCTCTGCTAATAGCATACATACATAACACCTAGAGGCTGGAAGTTTTCTGAGGGGTGAAGAGCGTGTGGCAGCAGGGGGCAGAAATTGGATACTGCCACTTTTCCACCCCTGAAGAAATGTAAAATATATGGGTATTATTCATATACTTTATAAATAGTTTAAACTAAATCTTTGCTTCAACCTGCTGTACTCTTTACACAGTGAGTGCCCACTTGCATTTTTATTTGTACTTGGACAGCTGTCCTGGTCAACCCAGTGCGGTCATGGGACTTTTCTTGTCCACTGAATAATTCCATGCATCTTTCCAGGCTTTCATAAAAGAGGATTGTGTTGATGTTAGTCAGTGAATATATTTTATTAATGGAAGGAAATCTACTTTTTGGTATATTTTGAATTCATTGTATACTTACCAAAAGATCTTTTCTAGATGTAGTAGACCATAGTCTGACACTTGGTGATTATAGGTAGGTGGTTCAGTCTTTTTACCAGAGTCAAGTATGGGTACTTTAAGCTCTAAATTAAGCACACAGCTAAAAACACCTGAGAAACATAGGAACACACGTTTCTGCACTTTCACTAGTGTGTAGAAATGCATCTTTTTAAGAAAATCTTTTAGGAGCTGGTAGCATAATGTAAATAGCTTTCAAATGGAGTAGTGAAAAAAGTACTGGATTAAACATATATTCATTGTTAAATTCTACTTTTGTAAATAGTTGGTTTAACCAAACTTAAAAAAAACCTTGTGGCTTGGGTAAAAGCACCCAAGATTCTGTCTGTCAATATACAATGGGAAGTAAGTTGCTAAAATTTAAACTGGCTGGAGGTCAGTATATAGTGCATGTATTTGAGGGTATTGATGTTTTTCTGCATATCATTGCTGTTTCCTGGCTATTGTACCTACTGATATGTCTTAGGAGACTAAAGATTGAAAAAAATTATTCTGATGGATGGAAGTTAGGTTGCTTTTATTAATTGCCATTAATGCTAATGGAGTAGCATTAATTTTCCCTATAAGATCATTATAACCATTATGGGGGGCAGGGCAGGATACATTAGACCATCCTGTAGAAATCTATTTAAAAGAAAAGAGACTTACAGTGAAATGGGTTATCTTGTCATGTTAGATTATTTTTTCTACTTTGTTTCCATGAAAGCAAGGCAAAGGTACATGCCAGGGAGGTAGGAGTATTAAATATCAGCCCTATTACATTATTTTACTGATAAAACATTTCTTTCCTGGGAAGATGGGAAACTGATCAGAATCTTGCAACTGAGGTTTTTCAAGCTCTTGTAGCTTCCCATTTCTGTTCTTGTTTCCATAGGAACAGATGCACTTAAGCTGTATAGTATGTGGCATAACTGGATACCTTTGTGCTTTGCATTGTTACTGAATCTGTGTATGTTTGTCTCTCAGTATAAGCTGCACTTTGATCTGCATTCTGGAATTTTGGCTTAATACAAAACACTTCTTTAGGTTTTGTTTTTATATTGGGAATGTGTCTCAATTTCAGTCACTGGTGGCCAGTTAATGGTACAAGCCCCAAGTATAGACAAGAAAAAGGCACAACTTCTAGTGGTGGAGTTACGCTATTTTTAAGGAAGAATGAGCAGACGGATAGAAACTTTAGTTTTTTGTCTACAGTTGAGGTTTGCATAGATAGTAGTTACGTTGGTAACTATTCCATTCCCTGCCATTAGTGACTGAAGTTACACTACAGACAAGGTCATAAAATGGGTGTATGATTAGTTTGGGTGAGAGCTATTAGAATTAAATTTCTATTCCAGAAGGAAACAGTGATTTAGGAAGAAGGTGTTCTATACCACCCGGGGTTACTAGGAATAATGGCCACAAATTATTAGAGAGAAGGTTCAGGTTGGACATCAGGAGACATTATAGTTTCATAGTTTCTAGGGTTGGAAGGGACCTGAGCAGATCATCTAGTCTGACCCCCTGCCGTGGCAGGAAAGAGTACTGGGGTCAAACGACCGCAGCAAGGCGTTCATCTGACCTCCTCTTAAAAACCCCCAGGGTAGGAGCCTGCACCACCTCTCTTGGAAGTTGGTTCTAGACCCTAGCCACCCTGACCGTGAAATAGCACCTCCTGATGTCTAACCTAAACCTACCTTCTGCCAGCTTGTGACTGTTATTCCTGGT
>NW_017728992.1:72030-78575 GCF_001723915.1 Gavialis gangeticus
TCCTGCAAGGGCCCCACATTACCTGGGACCTTCTTTTTACCCCCTATGTATTTAAAAAAGGACTTCTTATTGTCCTTAATCTGGGAAGCTAGTCCCAGTTCCATCTCTGCCTTGGCCTTCCTAACTACCCCCCTACATTACTTTACAGTTAGGGCTGCCAGGTTCTGGAATGGGCTCCCAAGTGAGGTAGTACTCTCTCCTAACTTGGGGAGATATGACCCCGGCACTCGTTTCTGCCTGGGGTAGGGGGTTGGACCTGATGTTCTGTTTAGGTCTCTTCTGACCCTAAGCACTATGATATACCTGTCCTCTATTGTTTGCACAACCTGCCTGATTATAGACAGCCTATATGAATAAGTGATTGGATCTGTGATCTTTTGCTGTGTATGTCAGGCAAATTTAATATTTTTCCTATTCCTTTTCATATTATTTGACTTGGGTCTGAATGCAGGAATACTACTAAAACACACAAATGTTTCATGTTTTTAATAACAGTTTGGCAAATAACATTTTGAGTGCGTTTGAAATTAGACCATTAATTGTTTCTGATTGGGAACTCAATGCTCAAAAACAAGTGTCTGATGCATTGTTTTTGATATTTAGTAATGCTTCTGTTTTCCAAAGAATGTTTTCACTTATACTGCACTGATCTTGGAAGTTTTGGATCTTAATCTATGACTGTTCAAGCCATACTGGTGCAGATTGAGAGCTGTTTTAAAATTGTTCAACTGTGGTTACCAAACATTTTGGTAAAGTTGGTTTTTTTGGGGGGTTTCTTTTCCTTTCTAAATAACATGCATGTTGGTAAAACCTGGATTATTGCAGTGCAGGTTTTTACAATAGCTTTCTTTCCTGTTGTAATTTATTGTTGGGTCTGGAATGATTTCATGTTTCATTCTGTGGATTACTGTCTGTCTGTTGTTTGTTTTTCATACTATTACTGCATTCTTCAATAATTCTTTGCTGTCTTCTTGTCTTTTTCTCGCCCACTCTTCATCTACCCCTGCCACCAACAAGCTGTGGCATTGGCTTAATAAGAAGGTAAATAAAGAGATGGATTGTGATTCCAGCTAATGCACTCTGTGTCTTTTTGCTGCATGAACACTTTTTAACATGTCTTGCTGCTTATTTTTTCCCTGCGTCTTTTCTTTTTCCCTTTGCTCTTGGTATAAGCTACTAGAGGTCATGCAATACCACCTGATCTACCTTGTTTTAATAAAATGAACTCATGAAGTTAATTGTTTGATGCAGCAGGGTACTTTGGAGTTCAAATCATTTTACTATTTAAGAACAGTTTGACTTTTACTATTTATACACTTCACAAAACCAACATGTAACTTGATTCAGTTGGCATTCTCTGCTCAGGAGAAACTTGGCAGCAGTGCCAATAATAACTGGGGAGTGTTTCCAAAGATAGGCATGGAAACCATGCAGAGCTCTTACTTTATTCACCTGTAGTCAATGATATAAGTGTATTACCTTCAAAATCACCAAATTAATCTACTTTTTCAAAAGGGAAAAATAAAACAGCCTCAAAGATACCAGTTATTGAGACAGCACTAAGGCAGGAGTGGCTAGTGGAAGGAAGAATATTCAATGCATAGGCTTAAACAATTTTCCTTCCCTGTAGTTTGTAGAAAAAGCAATGTAATTGAGATGGCATAGACTGTCTTTTTGCACCATTTTTGCTTACTTATGTTTCCAAGCAGGATGACGTTATTACACCCATCAGCAGGGGCTTTACACCAGTCTAGTTATAGTGGCTGGCCAGTGGCATCTAGAATCATGGCAAATCCACACTGTAGATGAAGTGTTAACTATTGGAAGAGCTGAGCAGATTAACAGGAACATTGGGCATTGGGGAAAGATAACTCTGTAATACGTCAAATCTGTAGGATTCCCTACTGCTCTGTCTTCATTATCTTCTAATAATGTAGTCTTCATAGTTTTTGTATTTCAAGGTTATTAAAATATATCTCAGACAAAGCAAATTTCCCTAACAAAAGTATTGAGGGACTCATAGTTGTAGATACATATCTAAACTAATTAAGTTAAAATGTTCAAATGGGATATATGAAAGATGGGTTGAACCATGCATCTGGAAAGGGCAGAATTTTCAGGGACAGCCTTTTACTGTCATTTATCTCTGTACACATGGGAGAATCCAAGTAGCTGACACTGAATAGAAAAGGCCACCCCGAAATGACTGCAGAATTAGAGCTTTAGGCTGCAATCAACCCATGAAAACTGTTAAGTCCCTCCATGATTTAGGTAGACCCCTGTTATACCCTGTGGTCTGTAATCCAGCATCCTGCTAGTGGGCAAGGTCTCAGTATACAGTTCTGTTTAAGTATACATGTGAAAGGCAGGAAGGCTGCCAGGTTTATAAATGAATGTTAGATGAAAGGGAACAGTTAAGGTTAGGGAGTAGAGTTAGACCATCTCTTAGCTTTTCGATGTTACGTTGTTTTAATTTCATCCTAGATACCTTATTTTTGCCGTGGTTATTTTTGCACTACAACATGTTTTAATTTCATAAGTATTAGAGGTGGACTGATACATGAGTCTGATATCGGATCAGCACCGGTATAAAGAAAACTGGCTGTATCAAATATCAGCGTGATGGAGCCAATAATTTGGCTGATAAATGCCTGTGCTGTACTCGGGCAGTGAGGAGCACAGCTGGCAGCGTGGAGAGTTGTGTCCAGCTGTGTCCAGCTGGTAAGTCTGGTGTGGTGGAATGGGAGGTGGGAGGGAAAGGCAATGAGGGGTGTGCAGATCATCGTCCCCTGCAGTGAGGGAGGGGGAGGGGCAAGCATTGCACAGGTGGTAGAGAGGCAGCTCTTGCTGCTTGCTTGTACCCCAGGAGGACACTGGGAGGAGGGTGTGCCCCCTGGATCTGTGCAGGGTGGCGTGGGGTAGGGTGGGGTGGGGCAGGGTGAGCTGCAGCCAGGGCTGCGTGGGGCTCTTCTCAGTGGTGGCTGGGCTTGGAGCGGGCGCTGGGAGGATGCTGCATTTACCCCAGATTTTGCCGCCACTCTGCTCCCCACGCCACTGCTGCCTGGCGGAGCCCCAGCTCTTCCCTAACTCCTCCCCTTCTACCACAACAGCCTTACCGGCTGGAGGCAACTGGTATCAGAAATCAGATTGGTATTGGCCAATATGCCTTCTTAAATATCGGCTATCGTATCGGTCACAAAAATGTGTATCGGTGCACCTTTAATAAGTATGCACAACCAAAATGTAAAGAATTGTTGTTTGCAAATGGCATGTTTAGACCCCTGCAGTACATCTGCATGGTGCCCTGATCTATGGATAGAAGTTTGTATAACTCCATGTTTTTTCTTATCTAGTTTTAGACTTTGTAGTTAAAAACAGATTTGTGGATTAGGTTTCCTGAACTTTTACTAGAATTTAAAAATTGTTATACAGTTGCAGTCATTGTTAGCTGAACATTAATGTGGCTTTTAATAGGCTAGCCTATTAAAACAAACAAACAAACAAACAAACAGTTTTGGACTAATTTCCTGTAAAATGTCGGTGTGGTAGTCACTAGCTGGAAAGGTACTTGAAACTAATAATTTTTCACTTTTTATGCTTGCTTTATGGAGAGTTTGGAAATGTGTATGCATTTAAAATTCCATGCTACATTAAGACTATCTAGTGTATGCTATGCTGATCATGATACTGTATGACCAAAATTGGCAGGTAAATTCTTAATGCCTCTTAATTTTATAAAATCCATACACTGGGATGCTAAGACAGGAGTTGATTGAAGCACAAAAAATTGGGACTATCTACTTTTACAACTTTTCCCATTTTATCTTCTCTTGAGGAAAATGCTTATGTGAGCACTAAACCAAACTTCTAATGATACATTAGGAGCTACATGTTTAAGTTATGCAAAGACAGGTGAGGATTTGAAATAGTAGTCGATTTATGGCTCTTAAGAGCAGAAGATAAGAACAAAAGGTTCTGTCATTAAGAAGTTTGTCAGGGACTGCTTTTATGGTATGTTTAATGGATAAGAATTTGTGTATTTTTTCAATTAATTTAATGTTACTTAACTAGCATAGAACAAAGAATAGATTACATTGAGCTAGGAAGACTTTCTCTTTATTGCATTATCTACAGTAGGAATTTTTCAAAACATTTTCCTCTTTTGGTAGCAGCTTTGTCTGTATTCAATTCCTATTGAACTTCAGGACCCTAATGTGGACAGCTGTCCAGGTAACCTAATCTGGCTGTTCACCTGCACTTAGTCGATATAAATGTAAAAAATAGTTTCTGTAATTGCACAGTAGCATCTGTGGTGCTGAATGGTCACTTTTTTCAACTCTTGTTGGAAAATATTCTATTTTGCCGCATTTTAGAGTGGGAGGAAGTAAACAGAAATTGCAACAGTTGTTTTAGCGTAAAATAGAGTAAGATGCCCATACTCAGTAATTTTATGTAGACTTAACTATAAAGAAACCCTTTCATGTTATAGTTCTGCCAACAACGAATTAGATGCCATTCTCCTTTGACCCTTTAATATAACTTTCATTGACTGTATGCCATAAATCCATATACTTTTTTTTGTTTAAGAGGTGTGACCTTCCGTAGTTTAGGAGCTTAGCTTTTTTTCTACCACTGGACACTCTCAGATATCGTGAGCATATTTGCCTGCAGCTGATGAATAACTCCTAGAGGCTTAGAATTGAAACTAAAACTTAAATCTCTGGCTGCTGTCTAGAATGTATTCATGTGTTTGTGTGCATGTACATAATTGTGAGAAGGGCATAGGAAGAATGACTTAACGGGGCGCTGAACCCCTGGCCTGCAGGCCAGGTCCAGCCCATGATGTTGTCATGCAACGTAGGGGGCTCCCTTTGGTCTGGAAATTTGGCAGTGTGGGAACAATGGCTAAATTTGCAGAGCCCTGGACCCTGTGTGCTGGATGGGGGTGCAAGGGCAATGCCAGGCATAATCTTGGCATGTAGGATGACAGAAGGGTCTCAGTATGTGGGGCATTGAGGGGGCAGTGCCTGGCATCGGGGCCCTATATGTCCCACGGAGTGGTCTTGCACCACTCATGTGGCCGCAGGGCCTAAAGGTTGAGCATCAGTGATCTAGAGAAATGCCGACTGGATTCAGGGATAAATATAAAACATTCAGGAATTTAACTTATACCCATAGATGTTACATCTTTATCAGATAGGACTTTTTTTACATGTTGAAAAGGCAGGTAGTGGGATTCATCAGGAAATACGGTTAGGAGCTAGTTGTAGGTTAAAGTTAAGGCATTACTGAATTAATGTTACAAAAATCATACTTTCATTTCTATGGTTGTCGCACCTTAATTTAGCCATTTCCTGTGGCCTGACTTCCTACATGTTGCTGTCTGGATTCTCTTTGAGCATGTCTGTGCAGCAAGTGGCTTGGAGTTTCAAATGGACTTGATCAGCTTATGCTTGTTCAATGGCCCTTACACACAGTTGGAGGGAACTGGATAATACCTGCCCTGTAGCCTAGTGATTTAGAGTACTGTCTAACAAGGCAGGAAATATGCAGATTTGAACCCCCTGCAGGGTGACAGGGAGGGTTAGAACCTTGGTCCCTAAATTCCTGGGTGAGCACTCTTAAGTACTAGGCTTAAATTGTCTCTGGATTTAGAACCCAGATACCTTATTACCACCCTCAGATGGACCACAACCTTTCCATTTAATAATAGGCTAATTTATTGATACACAGTAATAACAGAAAAGAATACAAACAATCAAGCAATTCTGTGTATCTACCAAATCGTAGGGCTGTCATCAGAGTCTAAGTACAACTGACCACGATGCAGTCTTTATTCTGAGGCTCTCTCTTAGGTGTCAGATGTTAGCATGTCAGCAGCCTGGAGGTGGAATGCTGAGCCCACCCCCTCCCCCCAATCCCCCACTTCCCCTCCAGTGGGGTGGATGATATAGGCTGGTGGTCTGCTTTCTATTCATGGTGGCCTTGGGGATACTTCCCGGGGGATACGGGCAGGGAATCCTCTTGGGGACCCTCTCAGGGAGGAGGGATGGGAAGGGGAGGGACCCCTTTGTTATTCTCAAGTCTCTTCTTTTCTATTTTCCCTCCCTCCTGATGACTCTTGATTTGTGGCTGTTGATGGTCAGTCTCTCTGTGTCACACAGGCACATAGCTCATCACATGCAGGCATACTAATTTGGGCTTTCTGGACCTTCTCCTAATTTGGTCTGTTCCCCCAAAACTGGAACTTGACCCCCCCCAACTCTGGGGACCTTGTTAGCTAGTGCCACCCTTGTCTTGTGTTATGGAACAGTGTGGTACATGCCCCCCTCTTTGCCAGGTTGTGGATGCATCTGTGTGGCATTGTTGTGTTAGACAGTGTGTCTGCTTCCAGGACTGTGCGCAACTGTATGCGCAACCCAAGGTTTTTAGAAATCAATTAAGCCCTGCTGCCCATCCTGACCCATTCTAATACATATACATATAACTATCCACCAATTCCCAAAAGCAAACCTTTAAATACCATTTTTATTACCATTTCTATT
>NW_017728992.1:78735-81160 GCF_001723915.1 Gavialis gangeticus
TTTTATTACCATTTCTATTTCAACAATCAAGTATACCAAGCCTTTCTAAGCTTAGAGCATGGGAGACCTCTTTCCTGTGGTGTCTAATGTATTAATTGGAGATTCTTGACTGATTAGAGTTTGAGAATTATGGTTGATGAGTACAAGAGTAAGGAACTGTGTACCTGCTGGGTAGCTATCTATCAGATGCTTGGATTGTCTACACTTCATGTTCAGTAGGATTGCATACTTTGTACAAGGACCAATATTTATCAATACGCAGTTGTGTAAGTGAATTTGGACACACAAAGTAACATAAGGAAAAATCCTATTTCTTTAAAGTGCATGGAAAAAGACCCTGGAAATAAGAGTCATCGTATATTAGTTAAGACTTCCCTAAATTCACTTTAACTCATATTTGCATTTTGATAAAAGCCAGAGTTACGTTTTAAATTGAGAAAGTAGTATGTAGCAGGGGCAGGTACAGAAGGTTAACCTAAACCAGTGTTTCCTTAGCCTTTGATACCTGGAAGGCGTATCTACACTACATGTTTAGTGCCAAGTAGATTAGTTAGCTCCACAGTAAATGTCTTAGCGTCTACATGTGCAGGCCAAATAGGCTGGAGTAAACTAATAAGCTTCGCAGCAGGATAGTACTTGTAAATATAAGTACTGTCCTGCTACAGAGTTTTTTTTACTATGCAGCACCACACATGTAGACGCTGGAGGGGCTGGATGGGGCATGATGGTGCTTCAGTGCAGGGGCTGCTTGCTGACTAGCTCCACACTGAAGCACCCTTATATCCCAGCCAGCCCCTCTGCAGTATGTTGAGCCAGGCAAGAGCAGCCCCAGGCTTGCAGGCTGACCCCTGGGCCATCTGCTGGGTGGGGCTGCTCCAACCCAGCTCAACAGTGCTGTGCTTCTGGGCACATGCTTCCCTGGCACTGCATTTAGACAATAAGCTGTGGAGCAGTGAGCTCTGGAGCTTATTGCTTTGCATTAATGGCACATGTAAACGCTCTTGGAGCATACTTCTTTCTGGTTTAAAATTGGTAGCACACTTAATTCACTGGTCCATGATCCACATCTAGTCTGTAGGCCCAATCCTTCTGTGTGAGACTGGCATGGCAGGAACCAAATCCAGCCCGTTTTTGTAGAACACCTTTTGGAAATCACTGATCTAAATATTTTGAAAATCTCATTTGAAGAGCATACTATTAAACAAAAATTACCCTCCTGTTTTTCAGTGGTGGTTGGTTTATTTTATCATTTATAATCCTTAAACAAATGAACAGTTGAAAAGATGAAACTGAAACAGAAATGTATGTAGTTTTTTAAACGATTGGTTTTCAACCTGTGGTCTGTGGACCCCTGGGGGTCTGCAGACTGTACACGGGGTCTGTGAAAGATGACTACGATCAATCAAAAATATGTAAATAACCACGCCTACAATTCACAGGGCTCTACACCTCCATTCAATGTCTTTTAGGGGTCCGCAAATGAAAAAAGGTTGAAAACCACTGTTCTAGACCATAGCTAGTTTGGATTCCAGGTTGTTTAGAATTTTTCACATAAATGCCTCACTCCTAAAGGCAGGTAACCTCTGTTCTATTTATTGTTGGTGAGCGAACTCTTAATGATCATTGAAATTGTAGGGTACAGTGACAAACATGAGAAACTTAAATGTTCTTTGAGACTTTTGCAGGGTCTGGTGGGTTCTTTGAAATTCCTTTCTGTAAGTCGTCATTATATTTCTTTTGCTACAGAAATTTCTAGACTCAACAGTTACTACTTTAGATAATTTCACTTTCTGATAGCCTTCCTCACTGTATCTAGAATGCGTGTTCTGAAGTATTGAGTATTGTCACAACAGTTTATATCAAATAAGATTGATTGTAAGGAGTTGGAAGATAAAATTATTATTGTACTTGTACATTCGGTGCTCAGATGCTATGGTGATGGGCTCTATAGAAACCTGAAATACTTTTCAACTTAACTGCCAAGACTGCAGTTTGAAACCAGCCTATCAATAATCAGCTTCACATGCAGGGTTGGGGCCAGTAATGGAGGAAGAACTAAATAATATTATGCCTTCTAATGTTATGTGGTAATGAGGAAAATAATATTAGCTAAAAATTTATTAAACCAACCACTGAATTTATAATCTGTCGCTTTAGAAATATTTAAATCCTCTGACTTTTCTTTTTTCTTTAAAGAATAACTTCACAGATAAGTTTCCTCTGCTGTTTTTTTCTGGTGTAGTGCCAGATTCATTAGAAACCCCTCTAACTTATGAACTATGCTGAAGAAAATAATTGCTCAAACTTGCATAGATTTTCATGTTTTTTTTTAATTTAATCAGATTGCTGGTGTATTAGTCTACATGGAGTTTATTCTTTTCTGGAGTGCTCTATCCCTAGGTCAACATCATTCCCCCCCCCCCCC
>NW_017728992.1:81236-87395 GCF_001723915.1 Gavialis gangeticus
TCCCTAGGTCAACATCCTTCCCCCCCCCCCCCTTTGAATGACAAAGGCAGTATTTCACTCGTGTGAAGTAGTGTGATTGTCATTTGTAATGTATATACCTCTGTAGAACATAGTGTACATATGCTGCATCATTTTGTCATGGTTAATGGTTTTAATATTAGAGAAGTTTTCCAAATGCTATCTTGGGTCAGTACAGTCTTACTTGGATGCTTTGGCATCCTAAGTAATTGGCTTGATGCTCAGTGATATAGAAAACACACAGCTTTGCTGGTATCTCATTAGGCATTTAGGAGATGAACTCCAGCCATCCAAGTTTGAAAATATGGTAGTACTGTTCACAGTCCACCTTGATCACTTTTCTGCTCTTGTACTGATGAGTGTCTGTAAGTTTCCCTGCTTGAAGGAAATAAATTAAGCCAGAATCTGCATTGCTAACTGCTTGCTGTTTGTCTCATGACAGTGTTTTGATTTTAATTTGGAGAATCATATGCATCATAACATAACCCTACTTCTGCTAAATATTGCTTGTTAGTTGCTTGTATCCAAGCATGGGTATGAGCACTAGTTACTTAAGGCCAATTATTGTAGTCTTGTTGTTTGAAAAAAAAAAAAAAATCCAATTAATATTCAGGGCTGTCAAATTGGGGCTAGTATCACTTCCATAGTATATTGATCCACATGACATGATTTGTTTTTCTTCTCTGCAGATGATTGTGTGGTTGGAGAAAATGCTTGATAAAATCATTAGCATTTTCATCATATTTTTGCTAGTCATAGGAACTCTTCTGCTAGCTCTTCTCCTTACTGCAAAGGTACAGTATGCTAAGAGAAATAATAATAAAACTGTTCTTTTAATCACTTTTTAATGTAAGTTGTTTGTGAAGAGCTGTAAACTTTAGGTAGAGGTTGGCACCCTACAGCCCACAGACCAGATCTGGCCCATGAAACCACTGGATGTGGCCCACAGATATGGGGCTTTAGCAGCAGCTGTTCTTTGTGCTATCATGGGGTTGAGAACTGGCTGTGTGCCTGCCTCTGACTTGGGGTGGGTTATTTCAGCCTGCAGCCAGAACAGGTTGCTTTACCCCTGGCTAAAGGGTTTTAATAATATTTAATAATGTTTTTATTCTGTTTTTAATAATTAATGTTTTCTTTTAATATTCATACAGATGAAAAAAACATACATTAATGTTTCAAATGCATCATAGTGTCAACATAAATGGAAAAGAAGAGTGCAGTTCTGGGGAATGTTAAATGTATAGATTAGCTTAACATATTAGAGTACAAAAACTATTTTGTATCCTAGTTCAGTGCTAACCCCCTCCCCACCCCCTGCACCCCTCCACCAGACTTGCATGTGGGAGCTGCTTTCCAGGCTGCCTAGTGGTCATGTGCCTGTACATGCACATGGCACCCTCTGCCTGACCAACCTCTGCCAGCTCCCCAGCTCCTTGCAGGCAGAAACTCTGCCAGCCTGCAGAAAACTCTTTGCAAAATTGCAAAATCCACGTGTTTCTTTGTTAAAATGAAAAATTTGAGTTTTTCTCTAGTAAAAGAAGAAATCCATGTTTCCCTCCCCCTTTTTCTATGGGAAACAGAAAACCCAGATCCCTGTTCATCAGTAAAATGTTAATATGATTTATATTTGCAAGAGATGTAGATTAACATCCCCTTTATTTCAATAATTACTTGTATCAACCTTATTACTCATGCTTTGAATGTGAAGATGTACCAACAATCATGATCAGATTTTTTTTCTGAAGTTAATAACTGACTTTCAGTGTGTAGCTGTTTTTTCTTGCCAATAGAGGTCTCTCATTTAATGTGGATTTTTATGCTATTGCATACTTAAAAAGAACACAATATAATCAAATAAGTTTTGTTTAATCTGACCTGAGTCTGTAATTGAAAAAGAACATGACATTGTGTGATACAAACTTTTAAAGACTTTTGATTATATAAACTCATAAACATTGAAAGAAACAGAAAAATTTAAAACCAAAGTGTGTGCCTAAATCTATTTTGGAAACATTTAAGACATTTACATATAGTAAATTCCATCTGTTTTTGTTCTAGAACTGATTTAGTAAAGCATTTTGTAGCATACTTGATCATGGTCGAGCAGAACATGAATTAGGGTGCTGAAAGATGAAACATTTGAAAAGCTGTGGTTGCACTTCGAAGCATTTCAGAAATGGAGTGTTTCAGCCACAGACAGAAATGCTCCCCTTTGTCATGCCTCATGGCAGGACTACTACAAAACTGCTGTGGGGAGCTGCAGTGGCCCGCAGGGTAGAGGGAGCAGAGTTGATTGTCAGCACAGCTCTGCAGCCCTTGGCTTATGAGAGTTGCAGCTCCAGTTTCCTCCCTGCACCCATTTGTGGTGGGAGAGCAGCACTGATGTCCAAGTGCTCTTCTGTCTTCTTAGCTTTCACTTCCTTAGACTGCTCACAAATTAGAACAAAGAGACTGAAGATCTGCATCTCCGCCCCTCATTGCAAGATGCCACATTCCTTTCTTTTGTTCTGTTCACAGCTGTAGTTCTTTCACCATTTTTTCACATTTTTTCCATCTATTGCTTAAAACTTAAACCTGAATGTCTTTCGAGTTCAGAATTTAACAGGATATTGATACCACAGCTTCTTTGCATGCAATTGTAGCATCAGACAAGATGGTTTTCCAGTTTGTGCTTAAATTAACATTGGAGAGAGAGAAAACATGTAAGTTAGTTTGGCCTGTCATTCCTAAAAGTTTGCCAGCCCCTGATTTAAACAGTAAATATTTACACAACTAAAACATCCAACTTCAGCCAGCATTCCTAGCATGATAGGTATTTTAGGAATGCTGAATTGGAGAGATGGCATGGGATAGACACATTTATGGACAGAAAAATAGTTTTGCAGTTCCTTGCTTTTATTGGTCAATGTGTTTTTAAATGCACATAATTTCATAAAAAAAGATGTTTTATCTCTGTGCTGATAGACTTACCTTGGTTATAGTTAGCATGAGTTTAACCATTTCAGCAGCATTATGGACTGGAATTATCCATAAATAACTGGTCATGAATTATCCATAAATAACTGGTCATATCAGAAAAAATAGGATCACTATTAGGGATGTCTATTTACTATACATGATTATGAAAAATGTCTCGCACTTCTTCTAGCTACTTGGCACCAATGTATACAGGGAATTTTTTGAAGACAAATGGAAGGTTGACATTAGTTGCGCACCCCTTTTCCTGTCATATATATATTGCCCCTTATTACATTTTTCATTTACATTTTACAGTATTTCTGTGAGTTTGTTCCACAGACAAACTTCTTCCCATCTCTGACTAGCTTAGCAAGAGCTCCAGTACCTTTTCTTTCTGCTACAATGGTGGTTCTTAACCTTGTCAGACACCGGGCATCCCTCCATAACTTTTGTGATTTCATCCCCATTTCAAACCCTGATGGATTTAGTATGGGACTTACCTCTTTGCAGAGTAGGGACAGGGGAGCAGCCAGGCAGAGAGAGCCTGAGACTGCCCTTACAAGCTTATTTTGCACCTGAAACCTGAACCTGCTTTTATTTTCTTACCTCCTTACACTTCCTGTGGCACCTTTCAAAGGATCTTGCAGCACATCAAGGTGCCCTGGCACCCTCATTGAGATTCACTGTCCTAAGATGCATGTCCAGAGAGACCTGAACCTCTAAGAATCCCTCTGCTCTGCCAGTTGCAGACTAACTTAATTTTCAAAATGTCAGTGGGACAGGTAGGGTTGTGAAGGCTTGTAGCAGAGCAGAATGTCAGAAAATACTGGCCACTATCACTCATGCCTTCATATCCTCAAGGTTAGACGACTACAGTGTGTTCTATGTTGGGCTGTCCTTGCACATTATCTAGAAGCAGCAGCTGGTACAGAATGCAGTGACCCATCTTGTAACAGGGGTGGTCACTAGGCGCACATAACTCCCAATAGCTTTCCAGTCACAATTCAAGCTCTGGTTTTGAGCTACAAGATCCTAAAGGTCTCACAGCCTAAAGGGTCTGGACCTTGCATACCTTCTCCCTTATGTGCCATCATAATCACTAAGGGAGACAGAGAGCAGCTTCCTACAAATGGTGTCAGTATGCCTAGTCTGCTAGATGGAAGCACATAGGAAGTTCTCCAGAGTTTTTCCTGAGTTCTGGAACTTCCTCCCTCTTGTTGCTCATCAGATCCTGAGCCTGGACATCTTTCAGGAGTGCTGTAAGACCTTCTTATTTGGGCAGGCATTCACCAAACAAAACTAAAATATGACATGGTGTTTAGCGGAGTTTTGGGTTACCTTGATGTTCTGGTTCCCTCTTGTCTCTGTCCTGTTTATAAGTTGTTCTATTTCCTTATTGTAAACTGCCCTGAGCCTTTGTTGGGAAGAGCAGCACACAAATCAATTAAGTTTACATCTTGCATTTCTAAATAGTGTCATGATATAGTTCAAATTCTCAAAAGTAGGTAGTTGTGGGATTGTCATATTTTTTAGGTATAGAAATTGAGAAATCTTGAACCCTATTTTTATAAAGTAGCATGTATCCATCTGTTTTGTGAAAATTGGGTCTTCAAATGATTTGCAAGTTGGGAACCCAAAATCACCAGTCCTCTTGAAAAATGTAGGCATATTAAGTTAAGGTGGATTTTGTTTCATGTTATATAACGATTTTCACACATTCTTTCTCCTCTCTGTGTTTAATTCAGGTACATCAAGAGAGTGTTCACATGATTCAGGTCACAAGCAGCTTGATCAATGAGACTGTAGCCAATCACCCAGAATGGGCAAAGTAAGTATGCTGAAGTTTAAAAAAAAAAAAAAAAATAGGGCTGAACAAATTTCAAGGGGCTCTTATATCTGGTTCTTAAGATTGAAAGTTTATTGTATGCATACATGTGAAGGTGACTGGTGAAGTGCATGCATATTGTTGCTGTTTTCCTTCCCCACCGCCTCCCTTTGACTCTAGTTCTTGGGCTAGCAAAATCTGGCAGGGGCTGGTAGTGAGTCTTTGAAACTCAGTAGTAGTGTGGAGCCTGAGCTGTTTTCTTCCAATTACTATTTTGCTGTTTGTTCTCCCACATTTGTATTGTAGGATGATAGGCCATTATCTATATATCTCAGGCAGAAAAACTGGATGACCCCTTATATAGTTAAGAGAATGAAAGAAGAATGAGCTCTGTTAGGAAGTTGTTTGGGATTTTTTTGGGGTGGAATAGCAAGATTGGGAGTTTTTTTTCAAGTGATATGTAAAAAGAAGAAAACGATGACTTAAAGTAAGGGACCTGTATCTTGAACATGCTAAGACTGTAATATTGGCTGAAGACTGGCTTTATTCTTTTAAAGTAACCAGAGGCTGGGAATGGGAGGACTCTGTCTCCAAGATCTGGAGAAATTCTTAACAAACAGCTTGATTTGGACCTGGACTAAAATTTGGGCACTGTTACATCTTTCTAGTTCTAGGCAGTGTCTAGATTCAAGAGCAGCATACAGCAGTTCAGTTTTTAGTTCATATATGGAAAGTTGTTTTCAATGCCATAATACCTAGAAAGCTAAGATTCCCCAAGAGGTGTTTCTAACAAAAGCGTAGGCAGCAACTATAAGAATCTGACAAGTGGATAATTAAGTATATATATGTAGATTTTGTAATGAGAGACAGGATCTTTTCTTAAAAAGTTCAGTTTTCAAGAGCCTGTGTCAATAAATGTTAGAGTAAAATGTAGTTAAACTGATGCCTTACACTGAACTGTGCATTGTTGATTTAAAAATCTGCATTCTGTCATTATGAGGAAATATTTATGAGTTTTAACTTACATTATGAGTTTTAACTTACATATTCATACATGTTTAACATTAGCTGTTTCTTAATTGCTTGGAAACTTCTTCCTTAAATTTGGTGTAACTATTAAGAAATAATTATAAAAATGATGGGAATAATTTTATTTTTTTCCTCTTTGAAAAACAAACAAGCTGGCTCCCTGAAGCCCAGGTCATTCAGAAAGCTCTCAATTCAGCAGCTAACAACGTGTACCAATATGGCCGGGAATGGATCACACACAAGGTAGAATGGAAGCATCATTTTTGTTTGCATGTTGAGGTTTTTTTCTCCTTTTTTTAATCATTTTACTGAGTAATCATTTTACAGGT
>NW_017728992.1:92395-95762 GCF_001723915.1 Gavialis gangeticus
ACCAGTGCCTGCTGTTGATGTTCTTGATGGTTTGCCTTACTGTAAATATTTTGCTGTAGATCTGTTAATTCCAGTCTGCTACTTCTGTTGAGGAAGAGGTTACATCTGGAGAGAGTGACTTCAGTAGTTTTGCTTTCCATGGCTGCTGGCAACTCTCTGCCTTTTGAGAATTTGACAGTATAGTGATCTAGCAGCCTCCTTTGTGTCCAGTCATGTGAGGACACTGGAAAATTTAGTTGTTCTGTGGAACATTAACAGTTTGTTTCTGAAACTAGCTTTAGTTACTCAGGTTTCAGATAAGGCTCCATTTTCCTAAAATGACCCTTGTTAGACAAATTACTGGCTTCTGGAGTTTAAACCTCTGAAGTGTACAATACAAGCTCAACTTCTAGTTGAGTGTACCTTAGGAGTATAGCAGGATTTTGCAGTTTCTTCATTTAAACATTTTAACATCTAGAAAACTCAAATCTCCTTTGAGATATAAAAGAATATGGCATATTTTTGTGCAGTAGTAAGTTGACTGGGATTTTTCATTGAAGAAAAGCATTTTCTCCCCATTTCAGTTTAATGTTACAGAGGGCTTGTTGCAGATAAAAAGTAACATGCTGTGAAGTATAGCATTTGGAATGCATATTCTGTAGATATGCTGCTAACCTTTCTGATTTTGAGCCAAAGAACTTTTCTAGTGAATCTAATGGGGATCTTCTGGCTTTCAGTTAAGATATAGTTGGCAGCTTTCAGCTGTTCTGTGAAATAAGAGACTTTTTTGTATATTGCAGCTCCATAAGATTTTAGGAGAGAAAGTGAATAACACTGCTGTGATTGAAAAGCAAGTTCTTGAGCTCTGGGACAGACTCTATCATTCATGGTTTGTGAAAGTGAGTAATTGATACCTAATGTTGATATGATTGAACAGTTTTACTGATTCAGGATAAGTGTTTTGAGAGAACCTAGCATGGCTTTGAATAAACAGAATGCAGACATACCTAATAATATATAACAAAAATACAGTCTCTCTATATAAAGGACTTGGAGGGCAACAGAAATAGCAGCACAGTGTATTGCTGTATTTTACTTGCTAAGAAACATGTTGTTTTTGAAAACCTTGTAATATTTCATAAGTAAAGTATTAAGGAAAAATTGAGCTTTCAAATGCACAAGTCAAAGTGTGGGTCCTTTACTAAATGGGGGAGGCAACCTAGTGACAGAGGATGCAGAAAAGCTTGAAGTACTCAATGCCTTTTTCATATCAGTCTTCACAGGCAAGATCAGCTTCCAGACTACTGCACCTGGCAGCAAAGTTTGGGGCAGAGGGGAGCAACCAACAGTGGCAAAAGAACAGGTTAGGGTCTCTTTAGAAAAGCTGGATGTGATGCACTCAAGGATGCTGAGGGAATTGGCAGAAATGAATGCAGAGCTTCTGGCTGTCATATATTTGAAAACTTATGGCAATTGGGAGTGGTCCCAGATAACTGGAGAAGGCAAATATAGTGCCCATCAGGAAAAATCATGAATCCAGGTCCTCAAGGAATCCATTTCTAAACACTGCAGGGAGAAGGTGATTAGTAGGGCTGTGCAAAGCTTCAGATAATGATTTGGATTCAGAGAAGATGTGGAGGCTGAACCTACAAATCTGAATCGAATCGCTGGAAACTTTAGGCTTTCTGAATAGCTTTGGAAAAGAATCGGAGCCATAGAGTACAATGGGGAATCAATGAAATATCTATAACTTTGTGGTCTTTTGGCTGATCTGGATGAAACTTGCAGGGATGGTAGCCCCTGCTGAGAGCATGACCCGTGCCAAGTGTCATGATGATAGATGCAGGGGATTCGGGGAAACTGCACCTCAAAGTCCTGAAAGCAAAACTCATGTCACATGTATGTGTTAAGCCACGGTGGGCTGAAAACTGCAGGAGTGGTTGCCCCTGATGAGGCCACAAAGCCTGCCAAGTTTCAAGGAGATAGGTGCAGGGTTTGGGGGAAACTGCACTTCAAGCTGTGGACAAGCAAAACTCGTGACATGGGTGACAGTGTGCATGTTAAGGCATAGCAGGGTGAAAGCTGCAGAGGTGGTAGCCCCTGCTGCTGCCACGATGCCTGCCAGCTGTCAAGGAGATAGGTGCAGGGGAGTTCTGGGGTCCTGCACCTCTGGCTGCTGACAGGCAAAACTTGTGACATTGGTGCTTTTGCCAACTGTGTCTGTGCTGGGGCAGGGGGGGACAGGGGGTGTCTTTGAAGCTACTGCAGACCTGGTTGCTAAGCTACTGTTACCAAACAATCATGATTCAGACCAGCTCAGTACACAGTAGCTAGCTAATTTAATGAGCAAGGATTAATACCTACAAAACCACAGACTAAGGAGAGGAAAGAATCGATACAAACCATCAACTGCCCTAAGACAGAGACAGTCAGTTGCACAAGCACTCATGTCATGAGTTTTGTCTGTCAGCAGCTATGGGTACAGGGCCCCAGAACCTCCCTGCACCTATCTCCTTAACAGCTGACAGACTTCGTGGCCTCAGCAGGGTCTAGCAGGCATGCAGCTTTCACCCTGTTGTGCCTTAATGCACAGAGTCACCCATGTCATGAGTTTTGCTTGTCTGCAGCTTGAGGTGCAGTTTCCTCCAAACCCCTGCACCTATCTTGTTGAAACTTGGCAGGCTTTGTGGCCTCTGCAGGGGCTACCATCCCTGCAGTTTTGACCCCACTGTGGCTTAACACAAACACATGACATAAGGTATTTGCACCCCTTGACCAGTGCCCCGCCCCCTGGTCATCATCTTGGGACTGAAAGTCTTACCCCCTTACCTTTTACCACCAGAAATCTCTCCCCTTGCCCCCAGAAGTATTCCTTTTGGAAAGGGGGTTTGCCATCTTGGAATACAAAAAAAACCAAATTATATACTAAAAATCAAACAATTGACAATAGCATATTTAAATTTTATTAAAAAAAAAATTGTCCTGATTTGTACGTGTTTTTTTTATATAGAGGTGATTGCATAATAGCTCAAAAATGAAGTCTTATTCTTGAATATTGTGGAGGGGTTGTGGGGGGTAAGGGTGGATGGGTATGGTGTTTGTGGGGGGGATGTAGGTGTATGTGTGGCTGTGTCTGTATGTGAGAGAGATGGGTGGGTATGGGAGGTTTATGAGAGTGTGTTTATGGGGTTTGTGGGAGACTAGGGTGTGGAGGGGAGGGTGGTTGGGGGTGTGCGTGGGGGGGATGTGGGTGCATGTGGTGGCAGGTGTGCATGTAGCAGTGCACAGGGCTTCCCCAGAGGCATTCAAGTGTGTGTGGGTGGGGGGGTATAGATAGGTGCAGTGTTTGTGGGGGGTGTGGCTGTGGAGGTGGGTGTGGTTATGGGGT
>NW_017728992.1:100762-103287 GCF_001723915.1 Gavialis gangeticus
GATTTCTTTTCTGGGGGAAAAGAATCAAAATAGACTAACAAGAACAAAAAGAGGATTTTGGGGGTGGGTTTGAGGGTATGGTGGGGTGTGCATGAGAGCCCCTGCATGTGGGGCCCCTGAGCTGTTCAGCCCTGCCCCCTCTCTGCAACAGCCTGGAGCCCAAGCGCCCTGAGGTGCCTCCCCGCCATCAACAACAGTTCTCAGCCCCAGCACACCTCACGTCTGCTCTGGACTCACCCCTACTGAAGCAGATCAGCTGAAACTTACACCACATCCCCGACCCAACCCACTCTGCACTGCCTGCCCATGGTGCGTCCTGCTGTCCCTGGGCATACAGCAGGGCTGGGGTGGCTCCATGGTGGAACTGCCTTTCTAGACAGCCCAAATGATAGCAGCTCCTTTTGACTGCTGCCGCTGCTGGCCCCAACCCCACAGTACCAGCAGGGACCTGCATGCACAGCCCTGACCCTGTGTGCCCCATGCCTGCTCTGCACTTGCCACCCAGACTCAGCAATGGCAGTGCAAGACGGAAGCTGTTGCTCAGCGCAGAGAGAAAAGCGGCCCCTCCCGCTGCTGGCACTTCCTGGTGTAGCCTCCCGGAGTCTGTGCTGGGCTATCCTGCATCTGCTCTGCATTGCTACTGCTGCCCTGCTGGGGAGCCCAGAGGCGGTAGTGATGCGGCGTAGATGCAGGGCAGCCTAGTGCAGGCTCTGGGAGGCTACACCAGGAAGCACTGGCAGTGGTGAAGGGGAGGAGCTGCTTCTTACTCTGCGTTGAGCAGTAGCTTTTGTCCTGCGCTGCCACTGCTGAACCTGGAGCACACGCAGGGTCAGGGCTGTGCGGTGCACTTCCTCGCTGATACCACAGGGCAGAAAGGAGCCGCCACCGCCCAGGCTGCCTACAAAGGCAGTCCAGCTGTGGAGCTGCTTCAGCCCTGCTGCGTGTCCAGGGGGTGGCAGGATGCACCACAGCTGGAGGGTGCCCGGACCAGGCAGGATCAAGAGACCCACCACAGGCCAGAGAAAGACCCACTGTGGGCCATATTTTGCCTACCCCTGTGTACATGTGTGCGCACATATGCAAGTAACAGTGTGGTGGAGAGCAGCTCCCTGCAGGTAAGTCTGTGGTGGGGAGGGGTATAGGTGAGGCATGGAAGGGCAGGGGGAGGCATAGGAGAGATGTTGCAGGGGCACATGCTCCCTCCAGATTTGTGTGCCCACTGTGGGTATGGGGCTGCAGCCTGGGCAGCTGACCATGGGTAGGAGGATGGAGGAGAGGACAGAGCAAGGTGGTGACTCATCACTGCAGCTGTTGCCAGGACCCCCATGTCAGCCATGCCACTATCAGCATGAAGAATAACAGACCAGGGGAGCCATGCTGCCCTTGCCTCCTCCCACTGCCAGCAGCTTGCATGCCAGGCCACTGCCATGGCCCAGCCATAACTTCAGTTTCCGTCAATCTGCAGCTCTACCCCAAATGAGAAGTGAGGTGGTGAGGCAGCATGGGCAGCCTAAGGGGAGTGGCTGCAGTGGCATCTGGGTCATGGCAGCAGGGTAGAGTTGTGGCCTGGCACCAGAGCAATTAGCGGTGAGGTCACATCTGGAGTACTGTCCAGTTTTGGGTCCCCCATTACAAAAAATGTGGACAAATTGGAGTGAGTCCAGCAGAGAGCGGTGGAAATGGTTAGTGAGCTGGGGCACATGACTTCTGAGGAGAAGCTGAGGGAACTGAGTTTTTTAGTCTGGAGGGCTAGGGACAGACATTCAAAAAAAAACAGAGCCTAAATTGATTCAACCTTTGTAGGTTAGTCTAACCTGCCTAGGCTGAACCCGTTTATAACAGGACAGATATTCTCTCTGGACTGAGGCAATGCAGGCACATGCCTGCAGTTGCTTAGGCCATAAGCTGGGGGCGTGCTACAGTGCGCCTCGGCTGGAGGAAAGCTATGCTGGGGGTCATGGACAGTCCAGGTTGAACTGGCTAAGGAGGGGTTTAATTCCTTCTTCTCTATCCCACCACCAGGGACCCAAGCCAGGTCTGCCAGGTGCTCCCCCCCTCGCTGCTGCAGCAGTGGGTCCCTGAGGTAGAGTGGGGCAGGGAGAAGAGTTAGTTTCCCCTCTACTCTCACTGGCAAGCGGGTCTGCCCACCATTGCCACCGCATACCCTGCCCCGGAATAGGCCCCCTGCTGTCCCTCTGCTGGACAACAGGAGGAGGAGGAATAACCCTGTCCCTGCACTACCCCCACCACAGGGGACCCTGTTGGGTGGAGTCTGGCTGTGCCTCCACCCCACCACTGCAGCTGGCCCTGGCCCTGACCCGTCCACCTCCGCCACTTGGCCTGTGCTCAGGGCCAGTGGCCGAATAAGTGCCCTCTTGCTAGGAGAGGGCTTACCCCAAGCACAGACCAAGTAGTGGGGGCCAGGACCCACCCTGCCCAGCAGTGGGAATGGTGGGTGACCATGACAGGCAGCAGCCTATCACGGCTCCATAGTTTCATAGTTAGTAGGGTCGGAAGGGACCTGA
>NW_017728992.1:105563-109675 GCF_001723915.1 Gavialis gangeticus
GCTGTGCACCTCCTGGGTTAGATGGAGGTCCTGCCTTTGGGTTAGGAACCTACATGAGCGGTCAGATCTGGCTGGCTGATCTTCCCAGCACAAGCCAGACCTGGCTTCCTGGAGCACAAGTCCCTTCCTGGCAGGGGCCACTCTACAGGGCTGGTAGAGCTGCTGCAGAGCGCGGCAGTGCTGTGGGGGGGCTTGCAGGGCACTCTGGCCCGCTTCAGACCCTGGTCCTGCCACATGCAGCCTGCTACAGCTCTGGCACCCCTGCAATTAAGTCCCCCCACCCCACTGGGAAGGGGCTCACACAGGGGTCCTTGCCCCCTTCTGCTACAGTGGCAGGGCAGGGGCATGGGTAGATGCCACCTGGCAGGGCCACTTGGGTATAGTTGCTTACAAAATTGGGCAGTTTCTCACTAGAAACAGCTACTGTTTTTTGAAGATTGGAGGATAGCAAATATACCTATATTTTATAAAGGCTGAAGAGCAGGGGTGGGCAAAGTATGACCTGTGGGCCGGATCTGGCCTGCCAGGCCATTCTATCTGGCCCATGGGCCCCTAAAAATTTTTAAAAATTTATCTGCTCCTGGCTGGCTATCAAAGATGATAGGCCTACCCATGTGGCCCTTGACAGCTCACCAAAATTGGGTAAGTGGCCCAAAATATTTGCATGCTCCTGCTGTAGAGCCCGCTGGCTGCTTTTTGCCTCTCCTCTTCTTTTTCACAGCCTTGCAAACTGTTTTTAGCTTTTTTCAAAATTGTAGGTCCACCCATGGGAACTAATCTGCAGCCAGGCATGGTTAAGCAGAAAAGGGAGCCTGAATCAGATAAAGATTAGGCTTTCTTCTTGCTTCATGCAGCCATAACTCTGGGGGCGGGGAGTCTTCGTTCTGCCTTTCCAAAATCAAGATGCATGTCCAATTTTCTTGCATATAACATGCTCCCAAATAAAATATTTCACATTGTTACAGTTTTCTTTGCAGCTTTAAGGGCTAGAAACCTGTTTTATTTTTTAATGAAAGCCTTGATATGAGAGCACAAGAATTGTTCTTCAGGGTGAAGATCTGATTTATCAGATTACTGAGAATAAGTACAGTTTAAATTTGTTGTAAATTTAGTTGACAGTTATGCAAATTTTAAAAGATTATTGAAAATCCATCTGGTTTAGATTTTTAAAGGGGCAGTGTAACACCCACATATTTTTGGGAAATAAAATTGGAAGCATCTGGTACAAATGGAAGTAAATATAAATCCACACAAGTATACGTAAGATGCTGTCACATGAAAGTCTTTGGTTTTCTCATTTCTGTAAATTGCTAACATTCAACTTGTAAGTATTGTTTTATACCTATTTAACTTAAATGCATTGCTTACATTTTTTTTAGAATGTAACATATTCTGGAAGACACAAAGGGCACAAGTTGCACATTAATCGTCAGAACAGCTGGCTGGGTGACATTTTGGACTGGCAAGATATTGCTTCCTTTGTTCATGACAACATTGAGACATTTCTATCGGTATGCATCTTATCAACTTAATTCTTGCAAAATATTCTCCTTTTAAATTGATCTTAAGTGCTACTTGCTTATCACCCTTTAAGAATAAAAAAATACTTAAGAATGTATGTAAGGTTCTACTGTTATTGAGACAGTGTTTTAACTAATACTTTTTAAGCATCAATCCAGTTCTGCATTTCTATATCTGCAAATCTAAAAATGTAATGGGTTATGATCAATAAACACCATCCCATTTCAACATCCATAAGAATACAACTTATCCAGCCTTCAAGCCACTTCTGTCCAAGGGGTGCTGCTGTTGCAAGATTATTCTGTTCTGCAACTTGCTTTCAAATACTTCAGCTTCCATAAACCATTGGTTTCCCCTTTTCTTGAAGTGAATGCTGTGAATATCTGTTTGTTCATCTATTTGTGCAAGACATGGTACTTGTCAAATACTTATTTGCTTCAGTCAATTTTCCTTCAATTCATATCGCTCTATTTCTGTGGCACAGTTCTATTCGTGTCTTATTTGATCATTACACTTCCTATTTGACCTATATTTTATTACTTTAAAGTTGCTTATCCCCAAGGGGAAAACTAAGAAGCTGTAATAAAACTGACCTGCATTTTTGTTTTCAGAAGCTGAAAACAAATCAAGGGTAAAGTTAAAAATGTAAATACTTCTGTAGTTCATTTGGAAAATTCTCACTTGGCAAATGCAGAATTAATGGAATTCTAATAAAACTAACACCGATAATATTTGACCCAAAATAACTATTTTTTGTTCATAATTTCAATCTATCAGAAGTATCTATCGGTATCAAGGTTGTAGGAGAGTGGTTCTTCAGCCTCTCTCTTTTCCACATTACTATTCATTGTACTGAAAGGAGCTTATTCCTTCTTTATAAAAGTTCTATGAAGAATGAAATTAATATTTTACACTGTATGGGTTCTTGAATTAATGCACTGGACCTTTCTCACCTCTTGGAAAAAATAGCATTGAAATCAGTCTAAACTGAATTACTCTCAAGTGGTCTATTAGGTCAGAGATGCTTAATATACAGAACTTCTGTAATAGTTTAGGCAGTTTAAGTCATTGATATGAACTGTGGTTGTAAAATAGAAAAAGAAAATTTTTAGGTTAATGTTTATCTGTTGTCTTGGAAAATAATTTCTTTATCTTGCCTTCAGCCCAGCATTTCTTGTGGATGCAATTTTAAACTAGTGTTTCCCCAAGGCATTTTTTGCCATGGGCTGGTAAGCATGAATTTATCATGTGTTTATTCTTTTTACTCTAAACCACTTCTAAAGATGTTCCAGTTGTGACACACTAAGAATACTGGAATAGGATGAAGTAATTTGAGAAGAAACTTTATTTCTTTGAACATTTTTTTCACTCTATACAGAAATTTTGTTTATAACTTGAAAAGACTTATGCAAATATAAGTCATAGTTATAAAAATGCATGAGCAAATTTTTTGTGTGGAAATTACTATGCAATTTCTGCAAAAGAGATTGGAGAAGGATTTGCATGTGACAGGTGTCTTAATGCATTTCTGGAAGGTGCTCTGATACCATTGTGATGACTATGCTGCTATAATATAAAAAGATGGGAATAACAGAGAATTTCATGAAGAGGATAAATATTTTTTAAGACTGAAATCTGAAAATACATTTTTAATGGAACTACCATACAACTTCCAGCAATATCAAGTGTTTTATTTTCTTTATATTTTACTTTAGAAGTAAGAAAAAGAGAAGCTCACAATAGACATACTTTTCCTGTTTGTATCCATGAACTTGCTCTTTTCTTTTGCCAAGGGAAACACCTGTCCCTTTTCTCTACACACTCATGTCCTTTATGATCTACTGTAAACTGCTGAGTATAGTGTGAAGTTGTAAATTCTGAATTTATATCCTTTCTGGGCAGTATTCCCTTGGCTCTTGCTCATGAGATCCATTACATAAATATCTCTCACTCTGATGTTTCAAATGAAAATCAATGAATAGTTGGTTGGTATGCACTGCTAGGCTGTTGAAATTTGAACATAATTAAAAATGTTTAGTATCTTAAAACCATTGGGCATTTTTACACATGCAAGCACCACAGCACTGGGCGCTTTGAAAAGTGCCTGGCACTGCGTCATTTGCAGTTGTGTACGTGGCAAACTGCACGAGTTCTGAGAAAATAGTGGCGGCGTGCTTTTGAACTAAAACACATAGAAGGTGTTTTAGTTCAAAAGTGCACTGCCACCATTTTCTGTGTGCTGACACACATTTCGCCACTTATACAACTGCATATGGTGCAGCGCATTTCGTATTAGTTTGCGTGCAGAGCAGACTCAGTCGAGTCTGCTTTGAAGCGGCGAATCTCTGATGCATCACAGGACAAAAAGGTATGTGTATAATTGTCCAAGATGCTGAATTACCATCACATACAATGGTATATTTTTAGGTACATTTAGGATTTAAGTCTTTTTTTTCAGGTGATGAGAACCTTTTATTTGCTGCTTTGGACTGAGTGTTATATTTGGCTAGTATAGGGGCTGGCAGTTATTTTGGATGGAGGGCCACTTACTGAGTTTTGGCAAACCATTGAGGGCTGTATGACAGGCAGCT
>NW_017728992.1:114675-118555 GCF_001723915.1 Gavialis gangeticus
GCGGCGAATCTCTGATGCATCACAGGACAAAAAGGTATGTGTATAATTGTCCAAGATGCTGAATTACCATCACATACAATGGTATATTTTTAGGTACATTTAGGATTTAAGTCTTTTTTTTCAGGTGATGAGAACCTTTTATTTGCTGCTTTGGACTGAGTGTTATATTTGGCTAGTATAGGGGCTGGCAGTTATTTTGGATGGAGGGCCACTTACTGAGTTTTGGCAAACCATTGAGGGCTGTATGACAGGCAGCTAGGGGCAGCTAAATATTAATTTTCTAAATTTTTTAGGGGCCCCACAGGCCAGATAGAATGGTCTGGTGGGCTGCATCCAGCCCGCGGGCTGCATTTTGCCCACCCCTGGTCTAGTATGTCTGTTATTTTGGAGGTGGGCTTTTTTTCTTCAGTGTGTCTTTGCCCTGAACTTGGGCACTGACTTTATTTCTCCATCAGTTGGATAAGCAAGGTAATTATTGAAGCTTAAGGAGATCCAAGGGCAGTTAACTTGGCATCACAATCTCCATCAGAGGTTTCTTGGCTTTTAAGTTTACCAGGAAAACTTGCATATGTTCAGCACTGGATACTGACACCACTAGAACTCTCTCATTGCATTAAAAAATCATGAGTAGAAACCATAGCCAATTTTGATTTAGAGGCATTACTGGTACTGGCATAATCAACCTCTTCTCCTACATCTCTGATTTGGGATACCAGAGATACTGTGAGACCAGCATAGACCCCAAACTCCATCTTAACAGAGCCACTGAAATCTACAGAGGTGTTACTGAACTATGTACTAACACCACTGCAGAGAGTTTTTGCATATGCTGACCATTAAGAGTGGTACCACATCCGGCTTTTGGATGGCTTTGTGTGCCTTTTACCAGGGTCCTTTCTGCCCATCTTAGGAGGTAAGGGATGGAAGTTTTATCTCTAACTAGGCAGCTGGTTGCTGAAAGGGGTCATCCATGGCCAAGTGTTGGAAAACCTCTGGAAGAGATGAATTTCTAACCTTAGAACTGATCATCAGTCAACAAACATGATAGGATTTTGGAGAAACTAAAGTTCATTAGAGCTACCCTGGAGAAACTAAAGTTCATTAGAGCTACCCTGGACTCTGCAACATTATCCGCTTACCTCCTGTGGGATGTCTTTGCAGTGTTAAGCAGGTTTATTCTGTTGGTTGAAAAATGCCCAGCAACAAAAATTGGATCCCTTCTGTCTGTCCTTAGGCCTGTAACTTTTTGCATTTCTGTGACCTGGTGACATTCCTTACCCTACAAGCCTACAAAGCTAGAAGCACGTGGTGTGGTGCATTATTCATTTTATTGTTACATCTCTGTTCGATGTCCTCATGTTGATTCCCTGTGAAGCTAATACACATAGAAAAAGGGGTTAATAAGGATCCCTGCTAAATGCCAGAGCTGCCCACATGTGGGACAAGGCTAGAAGGATCTTCAGTATCAACAGAACTAGACTAGCTGTGTGGAACTAAAGGTGGGCTTTAGTATTCATCCTTTGGTGCCTCTGGTACATCTTCCCCAAAGTGAGGAGACTGATAAGCCATGACAATGGACAGACGGGCAAGGAAAGAGGGTGGTGACCCAAAAGAGTCTGAAGAAAGACTCACTGACTCCCTTTGGGGCTTATGGCTTTATAGACTGAGGAGAGAGTAGCTGAGTAACTTTGCAGGGCTCAAGCTATATGAGCTGAATTGGAGATGGTAGGAGGCCTGCTTTAGCCCTTCAGAGGGAGACAGAAACTCTGGCTGGGCAGCCTTTGCCACAATAAATGTTTTTAATGAAAAGGAGCTATTGTTTTTCTGCCTGTGATTTTTGTGTTGCACTTCTCCCCAGCAAGAGGCAAAGTCCCTTTCTTAAAAGCAGAATTGGAAGGTAACATTAAAGAATCAAAGCTGTGGAAAACCTGGGAAGGCTGGGAACTGAAAGTCCAGGGTCTTGAAGTTGGAGGTAGTCATCTCTACTCTAGGCTGGTTTCAGGGGGTACTCAGGCCAGAGAAGTTCCAAACAAGAGCTCCCCTACCCACTCGGCGCATTGCCTCAGCAGAGTTATACCCCTATATCATGAATGGGAGATTGAGGATTTCAGGTCTATTTTTGCAAATTTGGGTTACCCATCAGTAGCTCTTTTTCCGAACAGCATCAACAAGAAATGCCTATCTTTATGATTCAGGAGAAACCTCAGCCCAGGCTTCTATCCAATAAGGACGTCCTGTTACTTTAAGTAAGAGTTATCAGAATGTTACCACTTGTCCCATTTTTCTTGGCGTCAGGGAAAAAGCATTAACCTTAACTTGTCCTATTTTACCACTCCTTCTGGACTATCTGATAGAGCTTAAGCATGCTAACCTCTATATCACTTCCATTAAAGTGGGCAGCCATTTCAGTGTTGTATTCACTTAGTGAATAATGGCATGTGTTCTGCTACCCAATAGTCTGAAGATTTCTAAAGGACCTTCTCATAGCATTTTCTTACGTTAAGGCGATTTCCATCTGGACCAGGAGATAGTCTTTTGAGGTGGGGAGGTGTCTTTTTCCCCCCTCCTTGAGTGCTTTTCCATATTTCTTAGATGTCAAAAAGCTTTGACTTATTACGCATGCAGAACCAGGCCTTTCAGAAATCTCCATGGCTCTTTAACCTTAGCAGAGAGATTGAATGGTACAGTAATCTTAGCCCAGAAACTGCCTGGCTAAATATTGGGTATGATCTGAGACCACCAAAGTGGAACTACAGTCCCAAATGGAGGTCCATTCTACCAGATCCCAGGCCATTTCCATGGCCTTCCTATATAATATTCTGGGTAGGCAGTTGCATTTTCAGTGCTATCTTCTGGTCCCCAAGTCTAGGCCTTCCCAGAATAGGGAGGTCTTTGTTTTGATCTCTGAGCTGCATACAGTCTTGCATTTCTAGCTGTAGAAAAAAATTCCACCTCTAGAAGTAAGTCTGGGAAAAAAAGCAGTGCAGGTGGTCACTTGGCAACTAACTGCCCTCTCTCCCCTGCTTCTCACACTTTTCCACAATCCAGGGTGCTTGTGATCTGGAGAAAGCATGGGGAGCATCAAGGCAAAGACCCCTTCCCACTTTTCACTATGGATTAAGAAGGTGGTATGGGACTCACAGTACTGCTACCCCCACTTGGCTCATGGTGCCTAGGAGCTGAGCAGATGGAGATGTTTGCTTCTCATTCCAGGGACTTCCTTTCCATACCCTCCTGCTTGCTGCTTATTCCAGGGACTCCCAGGGCTAGAAAGCCAAGCAGACAGAGCAGCAAAAGTAAGACCTCTGCCTGCTTCTTACACCAGGGGCTCCAGAGTGAGAAGCAGGCAGGGAGCTTGCACCACTGTTCCTTCAGTCTGACTCCCAGTGTCTGGGAGCTGAGTACACAGAGCAGGAGAGCAAAGTCCCCTGCCTGCTTCTCACACTGGGGACACCTGTGTATGCGGACCTCTTGGGGAGCAGCTGGCTGCTGCTGCTTCACTCTCCTCCCAGCTTACAGGAGGGGAACAAGTACCTGCTCCCTGTGCCCTTGCCAGACGAGGTTACTTCAGGCTCTGAAAAGCATAGTAGGCTTTCCCTGCAGCTACACTCCTGTTCCTGGGAGTATCTTCTGCCTGATTGGAGTCGAGCAGTTTTTCTCTCAGATGCTCTATTTTTGCTCCAGGAGAGAAAGCTGAAACATCTGTACACTCTTGGTTCCTACTGGAAGAGCGGCTATTCTCACAGTGGGAGCCAAATGTCTGTATGTGAACCCAGGTCTTTTCTGAAGGAGGGAGACTTCTCTAGTTCTGAGACATTCAGTTGTAATGGCCCAAAACAAGCACTTGCGAGAGTAGCACAGGTTTATTTTGTAGCATCTC
>NW_017728992.1:118646-123987 GCF_001723915.1 Gavialis gangeticus
AACCTCTTCTTAAAAACCCCCAGGGTAGGAGCCTGCACCACCTCCCTTGGAAGTTTTCTGTTTATCTCAATGATAAATGTCTAGGTTCTCCTTTATTTTTGTGAATGTATATTTATATTCAAGTCTATTATAAAAACTTCTACTATAAAGCTTTTAATTCTGTTTCCATAATTTCTAAACTGTAAAGAGGATGAAGCAAGCCTCTTGCAAGAAGTTACTTTTTTAATGGCTCTGTTTTTGTCTCTGGTTTTCTTGTCTTCATAAATATTTTATTAATCTGTATGGAATATTCACAACTAAACTAGAAACAATGTGAAACACCTACTTATAAAAGAAAAAAAATAAGTATTTTTATATGAAACAATTTACTTATCTATATTTTGCAATAATCGGTCATTTTTAGATGTTGGGTAATGTTAAATGCAGTTTGTTTTTTGTGAATGTCTGAACCATAATAACAGGAAAGAGATAAACCAGTGTGGGATGGGAGAATTGGCACAAATTCTTGCAAAGAATTTTTTGAATTTTACATAGTTCTGATCTTCAACACAATATAAAAGAACTGTTAAGCCATTTGTAAAATAGTTGTAGGGTTGAATTCCCATTAAATAACTAATTCCATGGATGTATTACTCCAAAATAGATGCTGTTGGTTTGGTTTGCTAGTTTGGGGGGAGAGAATTATTCTGCACAGTAACTATCTTCAGTAATGTTTGGCATCTGATTCTGACATGCATTCCTTATTTCAATTTTTATAGAACACATTCATACACTCCTGTTCCTTTATAGGTTTTAATACCATGCACACTAATGAGGTACTTGAGCACTTCCCAGAAGTGCATTAAGCAATATGACTAACAACCATCACATGTCTGTTCTTTCACGCTTCCCGTGTGGGGGAGAAGTATGTGCAGGAATATGTGGGTTGAGTTTGTTTTGTTTCATTTTTAATAAAATTCTATCTAGATATACACACCTTGCTTTGTTATAGAAGGTAAAGTCACAACAATCCATTTTGCACTTGGAGCAGAAAGCTGTGAGGCTCGTGATGGTTCTGTTTTTTGTAGGAAATTATTTCACAGTCTTGAGCCAAACCTAACAAGAAAGCTCTATCCCCTGTGCAGATGAGGTCTTACTTTTACTATAAAAGGGTACCAAAGTTGTGTATCAACCAGTCTTGTTCCCCAGCTTTATTTAAACAACGTGTTGAAGCTGTTAAGCACCTTGAACGTAAGGACTAATACAATGAATTGGACTATTTATTCTGTGGGAAGCCAGAACAAGTATGAAGTGTTTCTGGTAGCTAGGGTTTTTCTGGAGATGCTGCAGCATTCTATACTAGCTGGAGTTTGCTCAGAGCTTGGTACCTCAGTATAATATATTGGTGCAATCCAACTGGGACAGAAAGAGGGCACGAATAATCTCACGTTCTTTGTATAAGCATTAGGAATGACACGTTGCTCAGCTAAATTTTATGTTTAAGTAGATTTGATAAGTGTTGATGCTGAAACTCATATTCGTGTTAGTTAATTTTACTGAGATTTTAATAATTTTTAGGGAAAAAACAAATTTAATTAGTTTGACTTTTACCTGGTTCTAACCTTTTTCTCTGCAATAAGGTGATCACATTCTGCTCCAAAATCACATTGGTCTACAAGAGCATCACAGTCATAACAGGTCTTTGCTTCCTGTTTTAATTTACATCTGCCGCCGCCTCATTTTTTTTTAATATTCTTTCCTGCATCATGTGACTTCCTGTATAGGGTTGGGGTGCAGGGGAGGGAAACTGTTTCAGTAGCTGAAAACACTTTAAAAAAAAAAAAAAAAAGTATTTAACACAAGTTTATATTTCTACCTGCCAGACAAGCTGCTGGCTTGAATTTGGGGGGGAACTGACTATACTGAAGAATGAATACTTCTGACTTAGGAGACAGGTCAAGTTTCATTTCTAAGTTTCCTAGTTCAGGTTCTAGTGTTCTTTTCCATTTCTGCTCTCCTGTTTTATTAGAGTTGGTTAATGAACTTGTATCAGAACATTTTTGGATGGAAACTGGGAACTTTGGCTGACAAAATGAACATGCTCATTTGGCTTAATTGAAAAGTTTAAGAGTTGCACAAAAAATGTTTTTCTCTAAACCATTTTTTTTCCTGGTGGAAAGAAGAATCATTGCAGAGAGGAATCATTTTCTGAGCTTCTCTGTATTTTAGGTCACTTAGCTTCAAGTAGTGATTTCATGTATCTGTTTCTTTTTTCTTTTCTTTTCTAGATCTTGGAGTCTCTGTGGATAGTAATGAGTCGGAACGTGAGCCTGCTGTTTACCACAGTAACAACGTTAGTAACTATCCTCTTTCATAGCGGGACAGCCCTTCTCAATTTTGTGCTCTCATTGGTAAGTTGCATGCAGTGGACTGTTAATGTGATTAGCTTAGTATAACACAGTGGTGTGGCCTTACGAATGGCAGACATCCCTGGGGTAGGAACTGACCTGTGGGTGATTAGCTGGCAGTTAAAAGTCCAAAGAAGTTGTGTTGGGGGAAGGAACAGTTTGCAGGTAGGTAACAGACTGAAACTCGGCAAAATCCACCTCTAGGAGGGAACCAAAATTAGAGTTTCTCTCCTGCCACGTGGAGAAAGTCTAAAGGCCTACTGTATTCATTTATTTGTGTGGACCAAGGAATACTGTTTTGTGTTATAAGAACTGGCTCTGGGAACCTACTTCCGAAGGACGCGTAAGGGAGCAAAGCCTGCCTGCGTGGCACCAACCTGCTTACGCTTACTTCGCTAATAAGTAGACATATTTGTTTGCTTCCACCAGGGGGACTTGTTTTTCTATCTTTAGAAACAAAATCTACTTTAATGAATGTTTCTTGATTAATCAGATTTTGGGGTGTTGAAGCGATTTGGCTGTGTGTAGAGGTATAGTGAATCAAGATATGGCAGGATGTGTAGCAACTTTGTTCATTTTACTGGTAGAAATCTTTCTGAGAGAGAGTGTACACCATTCAGCCTGCAGCCGTGCTCCATTCCCACCACCAGAGAAGGACTTAAAGGGGTGGATTGGGGAGGGGTCAAGAAGCAGCTTCTCCTCTGCTCTGCCCCCAGCTTTTTTGACTGGAGATCCTGGCCAGGGAAATGGGTCAGGGGGCTTGGCTTCCCTTCTCCAGACTCCTCCCGAACCAGAACCAGGCCAGGAAGGTAGCATGCAAATGTTCACTCTTGAGAGAAACCCTCTCACAAGGGAGATCTCCCTGGTTGACACTCTGGCAGAACACTTGTATGCTTTATAATTCTACCAGGAGGCTGGCAGTAGAAATGTAATGACTAAGACCATGACCAGACATTTGTGAGTAATGCAGGTCACCTTTTGCTTACGATAAAAGATTTAATCTTTTCCTATAATCAGTGTATGTTTTCCTCATTCTTGATGGGTTCTGAGTGGTTTTGAGCCATCCTGAACATTTTCCTCCTGATCATTACCAGTATAGCTTCTGGCAACACAGAAGCTAGTATCAGTTACATCAGGTATAATTCTCATCCCATGAGGGGGATGAGGAGGGTGTCATTCTAGAAGTTATGTATTGTTGGGATGTGCATAAGGATACTTTTGTCAAACTGCCTTTTCTGGACACATGCTCTACTTGTACAAGTGAAGCTGCATTTTTTTCTTTTTGACTTGCAAGTGGAATCTGTAGAGATCTAGTTAAATATCTTTTCAGATATGTTGTTCCCCTGGAGTTACAGGAAATAGACAGTATGGCTCAATCCTTGCATAGTCGCGTGCTCTTAAAATGCGACATCACGTGTACTTAAGTTTTGGAGTTCTAAGTACTTTTATTTGGGAATGTCTTTTGTGTCCTAATGCCTACATGTGCCTTCATTATCTTGGATCCAATTGTGCAAGGCTTATAGGGGAAGGAAAATTAAAACCCAACATGTTTTTAAAATCTCTATAGATATTATCTAAAATTTTCATAATCTGTTCTTTTAGGATTGTCTGTGCTTAGGGCAGGGATAGGCAAAATGCAGCCCATATGCCACATCTGGCCTGCCAGTTGTTTGTATCTGGCCTGTGGCTGCCCCTGTAGCACTCCTCATGGGACCAAGCACCACCCCGTCCTGCCATGGACACTTCCAGCCACATCCATCCCATGCTCACTGGCAGCATCGCCCCAGCTCCAACCCCAGCCAGTATGTGCGGCTTCCCAGCAAGTGGCTGGAATGGGTAGAAGGCAGCCAGGAGCTGAAGCCCAGTAGATTGGGGCAGGAGCCACCCCGCTGCAGCTTTCTCCTCACTTGGCTGGGCATGTGGGGCATTGTACACATGTTTGTGCTGCAGCACTTGGCGCTTTTAAAAGTGCCCGGTGCTGTGGCACATACATTTGTATAAATGGTGGGATGCGTGTCAGCGGTGAGAAAATAGCAGCAGCATGCTTTTAAACTAAAACACACTGAAGACCCATCAGCTTGCATGTGGAGAAGGCTCAATTTAATCAAATCTGCTCTGACTTAATGGCTCTCCAGCGTGTCAGAGCAGGCAGTTGTATGTGTATAAATGCCCTTGGACTAGGGACAGACATTCAAAAACCCTGAGCCTGAGTTGATTCAATCGTTGCAGGTTAGGTTTATCCTGTCTAGGCTGAACCGGTTGGTACAGACATCCCCTCTGGACTGAAAAAATGGAGGCACATACCTGCGGCGGCTCAGGCTAGAAGCTGAGCGGGTGCTAGAGCAGCCCTCCCTTCCCTTCCGCATTGCTGAGCTGAGGGGGGGGCATGGCCAGGCATCAGTGGGACGCTCTGATTAGGGAGGGGTTTCCCCCACCCCCTGCTGTTGATAATGGAGCATTGAGTTACACAGCAGGGAGTTACACCTGGAGTTGTTAACATTTATCAGCCCATCAAACAAAACAAAAGCTTCTCATTAGTTCAAGCTCTTCTTAAAAAACTTTTTCCGAGGAAGGAACAGGGGGACATTACCAACTACCTGTTGATTAGCTCCAAAAAGCCCTAAGCCAACACTGTCTTGTCTGCCTTTGTCCAGTCTCCCACAGCACAGACCGTGGCCAGTATATGTAGTATGCTAGCTAATGTTGAGAGGTGTCTGTGTAAGGCAGAGGGGCAGGGGGAATCCTTGCTTGAGCAGGTAGTGGAGGGGGGGTAGTGAGTAGGAGGAATCCAGGCAGATGCCACTGTGCCTGCAGTCTCTGGCAGAGCTCCAGCCAGGGAACAGAGGGGTGGGGCCAGCGCTGCTGGGCTGGAGCAAAGCCCTGCTCAGAGTTGCAAAGCAGCTAGGATGGTGTGGGACTCTGATTTAACTTTAAACCAGGAAGGAGTCTGGGAC
>NW_017728992.1:128987-150989 GCF_001723915.1 Gavialis gangeticus
GGTGTGGGACTCTGATTTAACTTTAAACCAGGAAGGAGTCTGGGAAAGACATTACATAACAGATTTGGATTTGGGTCAAACCAGTTTAAGTCTGATATTACATTCAATGAGGTTTATCTCAGACTGGCTTCAGCCATTTTCAAACTGGTTTATCTGCACTGATCATCTGTTCTGCTACAGGTTTAAACCAGTTTCTGATCACTTAATCTGGTTTGTGTGTAATGTCTGTCCCTAGCCTTAGTGTCCAGCATGCGTCCCTATGGCTGCTGCTACTTCCCCATGCTGTTGGTATCAAACTGTTGGCCTCCTCCCCAGGCTAGGCCTGGACTTGAATTGCATTGCTCCTTGTGGGTTAGTTCTGGACCCAGTCAGTGGTGGTTTGGGGTGAGCAGCAGCATAGATGTTAATATAGCCATTGTTTACCCCCTGCCCTACCCCCTCACTGCCCCCCACACATCCCCAGTGAGCCTCTGTACTTGGAAATTCAGCAACACCCCATGGCCCTCCAATTCCCAGCCCCTCTTGGAGCCCTGTTGACCAAATGAAACTGCTTCATGGGTCAGGCCATACCTTTGATACCTTTGCTTTATGACTGCTTGCTCCAGTGCTTTTCAGCCTTCTTAGAGTTGAGGCATTCCTCCATAACTTTTGTGAACTGAGTGGTGTTCCATTTCAAAAACTAATTTATTTTTTACAGTGCTTCGCTCCTTGAAGAGGGGCTGGGAAAGGAGTAGCAGCTACCACAAGAGCCTGGGCTGCAGTGTGTTGGGGTAGGAGGAATGGCTGGAAGGGAAGAGCTTATACTTACCTCCTCAAGCTTATCTCAGTTTTAACTCCCGTCTCCCAGCATCACCCTTCAAAGCTTGTGATGGCACCCTGGTTGAGAATCAGTGGCTTACTTGCTCTATAAATAATCAGTATTTCTTTAGAGTTCTTCCTGAAATGGAGCAACACTTTTTCTAAGTATATTTCCACAAAAGGCATTGTTATAAGAAAAGCAATTACTATAGGAAACTGTAAGGAAAGGTACTGATTATTTTGTTACCATATTATATATTTTTTAATGAAATACCTCCAGTAAATGTAAATTTACTTACCAAGCTAATTCTTAATTACATGGTGGGGTGGGTTTTCTTGTTTTGTTTTCTTTTGTTTGATATTGTGGCTTCACTAGCACTACTGCACTTATAAAGTACTTGTTTCTAATAGTACTTGACAGATGTTTAAGACTGTATTTTAGAGTGTGTATGGCTTAACTTTTAAAAGTTTCTTATTTAATACTGAATCTGATAGCCACAGCTGTGTGAAGTAATTAGTAATGACAAAGGTGATTTTTCTTTCTTTCCACCGCAGCTGTGTGTTGTGACAGCTGCTGCTTTAAAAATTGTAAGGACTGGAGCAGAGCCCAATGCTTGTGATCACCTAGATTTTAGCCATTGAGGTGCCTAGGATGAAGGGCTCTGGCCTGCCTGTGGGGTTTTGGGATTTTTTCCTTTTCAAAATAATCTAACACTGACCTTAGATGTGTGACTGAAATCCTTGTGTAGGTTTTGTTGTGTAAAAAATGTACAACATGAACATGTTGAATAAATGGTAGAAAATAGTCTGTTGAATTTCAGCAGGTGTTGATGGAAAGCATTGAGGAAAGGACAAAAGATCTTTTCCCTTTGTATGAATAACTAATACTGCATACTGTTAAGTTAAGCGCTGCCAAAGAACATTTAAAGACACATGTGTGGCCTCTAATTCATAGTTAAGTAAAAAAAAAATATGATGAGCAAAAGCATTTCATAACTGTAATTACTTTTTTTCCATTTGGTTGCATGTTCCTGTAATTATCCTTTCAATTGGGGGCACAAGCTGGAGAAAACTATTTCATACATGTGTGTTTAAAATTTTTTTCTTTTTGGTTCCAGTATTTCACCCAATGTGAAATATTGAAACCAGTTTCTTTTGAGCTTATATGTTTACATTAGAAACAAATATATTTGGAGATGAAGAATGCAGGTGACTGTATATCATCTGCAGCTCTTGGAGATGAGGCATCCAACTTTCTGACAAATTAGCTCTTACTGAGTTCACTTTTAAAAATCACAGTGATTATTTTTTTTTCTATGAATATAGGTTCCTTCTGAACCTTATCTTCAAGTTCGCGTAAGAAAACTATCCCTCTGAAGTAACCTATACTTTTCTTAAGGCAGTTTCAAGAAGTATTGCTGGAATGTCTAAAATCCTTTATACAAGTTGAAAGGTTAATTTGGTATATAACATGTTAACCTTTCTAGTTCAATCACTGGCAGGATATAGCAGTGCAACAGTGCCTTTTACTGGGCTAACAGGGACTGGAAAACTGCACTGTTCTGGAATGTTTTAGGTAGAAGAGTGCAAATTTTCCATTGCATGCAATTTGTTTGAACTTGACCTCTGCATTTTTAAGTGTGGTTCTCCCAATTTCAGCTGCCAAAATACTTATTTTCAATCGTTCGTCCTTTACACTAAGAAGGAAAATCTGTGTTTGTATCTGGATGCGGGTACCAGGCAAACAAAGTGGTTTTTCTCTTTGTAGGGCTATTAAGTAATCTATAGAAGTGCTCTTCCTCACATAAGTCTCGTCAAATAGACCATTTACAAGTAACCTCTTCTTACAGAGCTTTCTTCCCCAAAACATGCTGTTCTTGAACCCCTGGCTTCTTGAGTGCTCATTAGCTCTGCACTCATCAGGCTTCGATCATCTGGTTCCGTGCTGCCTGGCCTTGGGTGTGTAGGACTGCTCGTTGCTCCGTCCCTGTGATTGTACTGCATGGATGTCCCGCCCCGGGGTAGCCTCCACCCCAACCTCGCCTGCCATGACTTGGCTTGTTCCTTCAGTGGTGGGGTCTGACTACTGGGGCTTATCCGGCATCTGGGATCTCTAGATGGCAGTCTTCCATGAGGCTCCAACCTCCCCTACACCTCACCCTGATACCCAGCCTCGACAAGTTGCTGATGTCTCTCGGCCTGACCCTCGCCTATTGGTGTTCTGGGCACTCTGGTGGAGATGTATGAGGTCTAACCCAACCCCTGATTGAGCCAACTCTAGGGCCCTATGCGACAGGCCTTCCAACCCCTCCAAAAGTGGGAAACAGAAAGAAACAAAAGGAGAAACACTGCCAGTAAATTCCTGACTACACACAAAATGGGCTAACCTACCCCTGAGAATTTCTAGCTGGCCCTGTCCTGAATACACAGATGCCTGGTGGTTAACACACTCTCCTTTCTATACTGCAGACCCCTTGCATGTCAGCTGGACCCTTGATGGTCCCTCTAGTTCTGCCCACTCTGCATAGAGCTGCCCGGTGGGGGACAGTAGGAGCTTGTCTTCTGCAGCCCCTCTCGCTGCTTAGGCTCTCTGTTCCCCATCTGGGTTTGCTCCTGGAGCCTTCCTAAACCTGTACCGATCCCACCTGGGTCGACGACTTGAGTTCCTTCACTCTCTCCTCCTCTTCAGGGCAATTCCTGCTGACGGCTTCTTCGCCCTGAAACCTTGGATCCTCTCCCTCGACTCCTTTGTCTGGGTGAGATGCATCCGCTGCCTTTCCCTCCGTGCCGATGCTGGCGTCCTCCCTCCGGCAGGCTTCAAGGCAGCCTTCTGCTCCATGGGAGACAGTCCTCACTCCTCTTACCTCTAATTGGGGTTCCAGGGATACCTTCCTCGTCGACTCTCCTCCTGGTCTTCCCCCTTTGCCCGTGCCACCTTTTATCTTCCCGTGCCGGCTCTGCTCACTCCTCCCCACAGCTGGCCTCAGTTTTAAAAAGACGCAGCTAACAGGCCGCGCAGGTCCTGCTGCCACTTCCAGTTTCGCCACGGTGTCAGCTGCAGGTAAGGGATTCTTCATTTTTGTCTCTCTCTCCTTGCCTTCCCTGGTATATTCTGGCCCCTCGGGGTCTGTCCCCTGTATCCTCCCTGTGACAAGCTCTATTTTTATATTGATAATAAATCTAGACAGCTATTTAGGGAAGCCTTGATCAGCATATTTAATTATCCTGTGTAGAGTTTCTTCATGATGGCTCACTTCCAAAATAAAAATTGTCAGTTGGAGGAGAGACCTCAAGTCTAAAACAACATCTAAGCTTTCCCCACCCTAAAGCAGACACATAGAACACATTATCCATACAAGTAACTATATTGTACTACCTCAAGATAAATGTATCTGAATATATATACTCTTGTTTTCATTTGTCTAATGCATAAAAGTCACCTTTAAGAATTGTTGCCCTGTTAACTGCACGGGATGTCTTTTTTTAGAGGTAATGAAAAATCATGCTGCTTTCTAAGTAATAATCATCTAACTTCGCAAGTAACATGAAATGTTGCAACTAAAAAAAGCTAAAATATATATGACTGCACTTTTTATATAGTCAACTTCTCTTTCTCTTTGAAGATGGTTTTTCTTTTTTTATGCAAGTCTTTTATAAATATTCTTAAAATAAAGACAGAGCTGTGTGGGGGTGGTTATATAATAAAGGGCTTAGTCTGTCTGTCTGTACCGCTCTTGGAGCACTCTGATTGGTTAGTGGAACAAACAGAGTGCAGAGCGTTGCTAACACAGTGCAGAAGCGGTGGAGCAGGAACGGAGGCAGCGGTGGTACGGGGTGCTGGCAGAGGGGGACAGAGGGGCAAGCTTTCTTTCCCCTCCTCCCCCCCAGCTCCTGGGAGGCGGCGGCAGCATGGAGTGATGGGTGGTGGTGCTCCGTCCCTGCCCGCCCCCTCCCCCTCAGTCATTCTTGACAGGCAGTTCACTAGTTGTAAAATATTAATTGAAATCTTAGACATGCATAAAGATTTTTACTGTAAGTTGTATTGTTTTTAAGAATAAACAATAAGGGATGAAGAAATGAAAAAAGGACCCTTCAGTTTAAGGCATACAGTAAATTATTCTACTGAGCTTGGTAAATAAACGTTCCAGCAGTCTGTTAGCTGAGCCAGCGAGTAAAATAAATTTATTAGATGTTCTGAGAATTCAAGAGAGGCAGTTTGTCTGCCTTTAAAGGATCTTCCCTACAAAACTTCAACTATTATCCTGAAAAGGGTTTTTTTTTCTTCTCAGAGTAGATAGAATTTTGTTCCACTTTAGCCTTTCATATGCCTCTCTTCTGATAGATATGTAGGAGAGGAGCAATATATTATGGCATTAGTGATAATGATATCACCTAAAGATATCATGGCTTTAGTGACTTTCAGGATAGACTCCTTTTATGTGCATCAGATGGGGTTGAATCAGTGTTTTAATCCAGTTGTTTTGGCTTTGCATGAAGTCATTCTATGGCTTCCTGCCTGCATAGGAAATCATGCAGCTGTTCAGCTTGAGATGAGTAGAAGTAAGTTTCTGGGGGTCAGAATCAATATTCTGAACTGCAAGGATATATATATTTTAAACTTGGACTTTTTCTTTGATACTCCCAATTTTCTCTTCAAAAATGAATTGACTTATGAAGTAATTTAAGAAACACTGGCAACTTTTGATTGTTTGGCTTTTCTGTAAGCTCTGATTCAGTGCGACCTATCCTCTGCTTTTCTGATAACTCTTGAAGTCAGAATGTTGACAGTTTCCCAGAAATTTTCATTATTTTGTAGTGAGGGAACAGACTTTTGTAGAGTATCCATTTTAATGTACAGGGCCAAGATGAGTTGTTTTCTAAGCATCCAGAATCCTTTAGCTTCAGCCAATGTTTGAGAGAGGAAAATCATGCCAATGATCTGTGCTCGTACCCAGAATCTATGCCTTGGAAAAAGTCTGAGACATTTATTTTCCTCCTCTTCCTCTATTTTCTACTCATCCCTATGAAGTGGAATAGAAAAGTCTCTCTGACAGCATAAGGTTCAATTTGTGTTCTTTGAGACTCCTGGGAGATGTTAACTTCAGTGTGTGATGGAATTTGAGGAACTTTATCCCAGTTCTCAAAAATGGCGTGTCCTGACATGCCAGCCATTCATGTCGAGGCATGTCAAGTTGTAGTGATTCTGAGATCTGGGATAAAATTCCTCAGATGTCATGGTACACAAGGACCTTTAAAGCTGTGCCTTGCAGCCCAACATCAGACTCCAGTGCCAGTCTGCATGGCTTGGGTTTAAACTTGCCAGTGCCCAGGCAGCCTGGTCACTCCCCTGTGCTGGGCACCCCAGGAGCTGGGAAATTTTAAATTAGGCTTGTGGGAAGCTCAGCACAGGGGAGTGACACTCTGTGCTAGACTCCCCAAGCATCCTTCAACATTCCACATGTTCAGTTTAAAACATGATACAAACCACTCACAAAGGTGTTTCATGTCGAACATGGGACATATTTGTGTCTAGTTTATCACTACTATCATGTGATAAATTGGTTAAATATGCAGCCTGTTACAATTTATTGTGCGTTAATTACACAATGAATGTAACATCTGCCAGGGATCTGAATTTCTCTGAGCAACTCTTAGTTCTCAGTGTGATTTTGTAGTTGTTTCCCCAGATGTTACCAGACTGCCCCCTTCACCACTTTTTTTTATGAGCAAAAAGTTGTATTTGTAGTATCAGTTAATTGCACTATCAAAATTAGTTGGAACAAAATTTTATCAAATTGAAAAGTTGTTTTGGTCTAGTAATGGTGCCAAAATGCTAAATTTTACTTTCTTTAAATGGCAAACTCCATACCTCAATGAAAACTGCATGCACATGTGGAACTCTGAAGTAAAGGAAAAACATGCTAGGCTGTTTTTAGGTTCTAATGTCTATAAATAACACCTTGAAATTAGACCAGGTATTGAGATGACTGATATGGTTTATGTCCATCGCATTTAATGCTGTCAATTTTTAACATTAATTAACAATGAGGAATTTTGTTTTGACAAGTAATTTGAAAATTAAAAATCTGAATGTTTTGGTGCAAAAATTTGAACATGGTCCATTTTGACATTATGGAAAGACTTTTTGTTTTAATTTTGATAACACTAGATTTGCTGTCAAAACACTTCATTTGAGTGTCTCTGCATGCTTAGAACAAAAAGCTTAAATCCAACTAAACATTTCTTCATCAAATTTCTTCTTGAGACTAGTTTTCTGTATGTCCAACACTTAACTGATTGTTGGTTTCAAAAGTTTGCAGTTTTAATTTGCCACTGTATCACATCCTTCAGCGTTTCTTTGTAATAACAAGAGAACGCTGAAAGTCAAACAACACCATCATTTAACTGCAAACACTGTCTGCATCCAAATCAGTCTGTTGTCTGAGTTTAACTCGATATTGATCTGCAGAATTCAGACTGAGACAAACAAAAGCAGCTGAACTTGAAGTCAAAGTAGTTGTGCTTGCTTAAACAATGGCTGTAATCGGTGACACAAGTGTATTCTACTTTGAAAATATTTACAGAATTTTTGTGGAGGTACAGTGAATAGTGGGTTCAGCTCACATATTGAAGAATAGGAAGATGAAAGATCCAGGTGTTATAAGGTCACCTGAAATCCCACAGAGAATATGGAAATTTTGAACACCTTTTGAATGGGTTATGAATAAAAACAAAGAGCAGAAGATAACTGATAGTGAGCAATGGGAGACTACTGTAGTGTAGTGAAGAGTGACCACCATGGGAGAATTGCTGGCTATGAAAGTGCACTTTTTATCTAATTGAGAAAGGTATACCTAAGGACAAATGATTGGAAGCTGAGATGCAGGAAATTCAAGAGTAAATTAAGGCATAAATGTTTAATAGTGAGCAAACTGGCAAGAAGAACTGTGGATTCTTTATTTCTCGGGAACTTAAAATTAAAGCTGGGTTTATTGTAGAAGACTTGTTTTAGCCAAAAAGTTATTGAGCATAATAAAGTGGGGTTAAATGTAATAGTTTTGGTTGCATAGGAAGTGAGACTACATGATCTTAGGGACACTTTTTTTGCTTTAAAACTATCTATTAGGTGAGGGGGGGCTGAGAAACAAAATCATTGGTTTCAGACAGGGAAGGTTTGCTCTAACATGTAAGCTGAAATTTTCTGTCTCTTAATTTCATCCCATTATGTCCACCTATGCAATGCTTGTTTAATATTGAAACAACTCAAAACAATTTGCTTTAAAAATAGTGAGTCATAATTCAAGTTTTCATATACTATATGTTCTAATTCCCCATGCCTGACGAAAAACTCTGTAGTGTAGGACTAGTGAATTTACTACTGTATGTGGAATGAATACTTACAAATATGCTTACCTGGAATATTTAGAGGAAACCATCAAAATCCATTTTCAACAGGTGCAAATTACAGGCAAATATGCTGATTTGATTAATAAGGTTTATTTTTTTGATGCTAAGTTTATCTGGTAGTATTTTGTGTCCTTCCTAATTATGTTAAATGGACTATAGTATTTAGTACTTGTATTTTAAGCTGTGGTTTGTTTTTCAGGTGATTTTCCTCACCACGTTGTTTTATCTATTAAGTTCCAGTGATGAGTACTACAAACCAGTGAAGTGGGTGCTTAACCTGACACCCTTGTCACAGCCGGGGCCAACTTCAAATATCATTGGCCAATCTGTGGAAGAGGCTATAAGGTATATTTTTGCTTTCTCATTATTTTACAAAAACATTTTTGTGATACTTCATTGCATGAATGTTGAATAACTTTAGTTTGTTTAATATTTTTTAGTTTAATGTTAACAGTTTCATCATCTTGGGAATGGCCATTCATGTTCCAAGCACTTTGGTCAGATCTCGCATTTGATTATATTAAAATGCATTTCAATAGGAATGAAGTACCTGAATATCTATGAAGATCCTTAGAGACCTGTGTGTAACCAATGAGAGGAAACAGAATAGAAACTTAATTCAAACTGATCCACATTGAGCTTTCCACTTCCATACTCCCCTTCCTCCAAAAAAGGCAGCCCCAATTGTTGAAGCTTTGGAAAAAATATAATTTACTAATGTTTGACTATGTTTCAATATAATGCCATTATCTTCAGTTCATTTTCACAGAAATATGCCTTTATGTTTTTAAAAACACTAGCAGCTTTCAATAACCAGAACATAATGGCTAAAAAAAACAAACAAAAAACCCAACCCATTTAGTAATTTGTAAAAGTAGTGTTATATATTTTGGGTTCAAAGATGATATGCATTTCAACCTAATTTTATATATATATATAACTGCTTTTACAAACTATGAAATGTGCAGCATGTGTAATTTACAGTGTTATATGTTTGAAATAAGCCATATCTGAGAGAGGTCATCAGAAAGGTCACAGCAGTGCTAAACAAGGTGTTAGGATAATAGATGAATAAGTGCTGAATCTATTTGAAATTGAAGGGAAAATCTAGGTAGCAGAAAGTAATTAACTTGAAATTGTGTTGGGAGATTAACAGCCCTTCTCTTGAGGAAGTACTGTGGGCTTTTCATTGACCACAGTTGCTTAGTAGCCATTTCATCTCCTGTGAAAGATTTAAGTTGATTTTTTTTAAATGAAATTAATTTAAATCTCCTCTAAATTTTTTACTTGTTAGCCCATGGTACAAGGGAACAGAACATTGCAATATTGGAAAGTGTCTTCTCAGTGCTGCTGACATAGGCAGTATGAGATCTTGGCTCCAGAATGGCACATAAAGAGATCGTGTTAGTTTTGCAGGTCCTGTTTTAAGTAATGCAAGGGATTAAATCATCATCCAGGAGGGATGCAGGGATAGAAATAAGGGGGTTAAATGAAACAATAACCAACATACATGGGGTCAGTGAAGAAGAACAAGCAGAGCGAAAGGAATGCTGATCTACTGGACAGAAGATTTTTGTTACAAAACACAAGAGTCCAACTCAGTTTAGTGTGGGGGTTCCTCCTAGTATTAGATGTTTCCCTTTGGAACTTATTAGAATAGATATGAGCTTTTTCTTCAGATTAATTATCTGAAACCCCAAGCAGGATTAGAGATGCTATGAATCGTATTGAGATAAAGGGAATAACTTTATTAAGGTAATCAATTTTCATAAGATGGTGTTTGCCAAATTTAGACCAGTTTCTTGGTGACTCATACTTTCATTAGTCAGACTAATGTCTGTTGTTGTTTTTTTGTTTATTATTCCTGATGTAGTTAGCTTATACCTTTATGCATAGCTATTTGTTCCTTGTTTGTCAGATTTCAAGTGATTTTGAAAGTACTGAATGCATATTCATTAAGCTTTCTTTCAAGAAAATTCTTTTGTTAAAGTTTTGCAAGTATCGCTTCTACTAAAAAAGGTCAGTTATCATTGACCTATGAAGAGTAGTGACCTAAAAATTGCACAGAATCTTATATGGCTTCCATATTAAATCATATGCTGATGTAATGTAATATGGGATGTACTACAGAAAATCAGTAAGCTCCAGTGGCTTTATGGATTGCTTAATAATAGGGCTGTGCGAAGCTTCAGTTCCTGATTTGATTTGGCGGAGATTCGGCCCGATTCAGTGGCCAAATCTCCGAATCCAAATCAAATCAGAGGGCCCTTTTAATCTCTCCGAATCAAATTGGAACCCTCCAAATTGATTCAGAGATTTGGACATAGACTCAGCTTTGAACGTTTTTTCTACATGCCTCTAGGCAGGGCCGTCCCGGGGGGGGGGGCAATTGGGGCAACCGCCCTGGGTCTTGCGCTCTGGGGGGCCCTGCAGAGCGGGGCAGTGGCAGCTCCACATCCAGCTGCTTGCTCCTCCTCCACCTTTTGCTGCTGATGCCGCTGCCAGAAGCAGCTATTTGGGTCTGGGGCCATGGGATCAGAGCAGGGGTGGGGCCCCTCGTGCTGATTTACCTTGGGCCCTGCACCCTGCTCGGGTCAGCTCTGCCTCTAGGTAGCAGGGGCTCATGAATGCTGTGATGCTATGGTGTATGGAGCATCCCACAGGAGCACGGGGGGGCTCCCCAGCGTACTCGGCAGCAGACCTGGAAGTGGACCAGAAGCACTTCTGGGTCTGCCAGGGAGCATGCACTGGGGGGCCCCTCATACCTCCCCTGGCTTGGCCCCCCTGGGCCTCCTGGGTCGGGGGGGGGACACCCCAGTGTGCTACCTGGCAGACCAAGGAGATGCAGGGGGGCACCCCGGTGTGCTACCTGGCAGACCTCAAAGTGGACTGGAAGTACTTCCAGTCCACTTTGGGTTCACCACCGAGCACCTGGAGGGCCCCCCTGCACTCCTGTGGGATGTTCCATGCGCCCCAGCATCACAGCATTCACAAGCTGCATTGCTACCTCAAGATATGTAGAAAAAACATTTAAATCTGTGTCTGTGTCCAAACTGCTGATTCTCTGGATCAGCATTGAATCTTCAAATTCTGATTTGGCTGAATTGAATCAGGGACAGTGATCCAAATCAATGAATTGAATCACTGTCCCTGATTTGAGCCAAATCTGAATCGAATAAGGGGACAGTTTTGCATACCTACTTAATAATGATGCCATCTTAAGCTGTCGCAGAGTTCAGACATTAATTCAGTCTCACTGCATCCATGAAACAATGTGCCAAATAATTTAAGAAAGTAACGAAGTTAATCTAAACATAGCAAGTGTGCAGGATTCCGACTCTTAACTCTCATGCCTTGGCACTACCTTTCAGGTTATATTCTAGATACTTGAGTTAAGAGACCTTAACACATGCCAGCCAGCCCTTTTTGGACTGATCAGTGAAGAAGTCTCTCCACAAGACTTTTACATGTTGACTTGTGAGCCTCTGTTTTCAGAAAAGACCAACTTTTCACATGGCTACCTGTCTGCACCCAGTGTACCTCTTCTGACTCCCTTCACAATACTTAAGAGGGCAAAGGCACCCTAGAGTGTGGTACTCTGGCACCATCCAGTTGTGGGTCTGGTTTAGCAGTGCATTAAAAAAATCTTTTAGGCATTTGGTGCATCCATTCATGTGTAACCTGCCTGTGAGAATCCTAAGATTGTCTGAAATGATCTAAAAACTTTAGAAAGTGAACACATCTTTGTTTGTTTGGTTTTAATATAAGCCTGTAGGCAGTACTGTTGTTTAAAGAACTGCATTGAAATGATGGATTCCGTTTCTCACTGTTGTGACCTGGCTGTCCTGCAATTAAATGGTTAGGTCAAGGCTTACATGATCTGATGCAGAACAGTTTAATCTGTCAGAGGAATGTCTAAAATATGGCTATGTATAAAGCTTCATATTATTGTCATTCCATAATGAAGATTCCACAAATTCAGGTGGTAAAGCAGAATTTTGTTTTAAATGGTCCTTTTGTGTTACAGAATTTTTTCTGAAATAGGAGAGCCTTAACTTTCTTCATTGGAATTTTTGAATTTCACAATGTACCTTGGAGGATGGCAATTAAATTGGGGTGGCGCGTTTTGGGGAAGGGAATGGATGTCATTAGGATACACCTTGAAAGAATTTTGTTATTTCATCAGTCATGATTGGGGATCCTGCTTTTCTCTACTTAAAGATCACAAATTCCCTGATAACCCCCTCCCTCTCCAACAAATTCTTTGATTCAGAACCCCCAAAACCACATTTTTCCATGATTAAAATGAAATATTACTGTTGAGGTATTAGTTGAAAACAATGGATGAATTGGATGCTTATCTTGCTGGGATTCTATGACCCCAGCTGACTTCCTGCCCTTTGGGTGGGGGGCTGGACTCAATGATCTTCCAAGGTCCCTTTCAGTCCTAATGTCTATGAAATCTGTGAAATGTTTTATTGATATATTTAAACTTTTAAAGGAAATTGGAAGCCTGCCAGTGCCTCAGTCACTATCATATAACAAATTCTAAATACCTATACATTTTGGTACTTAATTTGGTGTTTTTTTTATCATGGCAAATCAGCTTCCCCTGCCCTCTTTTCTCACCAGGATGCAGGGCCAGCTGCAGCTTTCCCCTCTCCACCCCTGGCTTCCACACTGCTTTTTGGTGCTGAGCAGCCCAGATATTCTTGTGCCCTGTCAATGCCATTGCCCCATCCTCCTCACCCACACCTCCCTGCCCCCCCCCTCCCCCCCAGCCCTGCTGCAGGGAACCCCAGCTGCCAGGTCTAAAGGGCTAGGGATCTGGGTTTGCATCCCCCTGCCCCTCACAGCAGTGCCTGAGCCCTGACTGCTGCCCATGGGAGGCAGCAGCTGCTGTGGCAGAGCAGAGCACAGAGCCTGGCTCCCCTTCCCCCATGTATGGCAAGACAAGAGCAGAGCCCTTGTGGGGGTGGGGAGGGAAGCAGGCTGCCTGTTGTGGCGTGCCTGCCCCCACACCATGCACAAATCTGGGGGGCATATGGCCCACAGGAGTAGGTGCAGCAGCAGGGAGCCGGCCCTCCTCACTACCTGATGAGCCACCTGCAGCTCTGTCTTGCTCCCTATCTGGGCTCTGTAGCCACACATGGCCCTGAGCCCTAAGCCCCACGTATCACACCAGCTGGGCAGTAGCCCCAGCCCTGCCCAACTCCCTCCCTCCCTTCCGATGGAGGCCTCAATTCCCCCCTGTCCCCTACCCCAAACTTACCTGTGGGTTGCTTTCCAGCATGCTTGGTAGCCATGTACATGTATATGTGTACGCATGTACATGGTCTTCCCTGCTGATTGCCCTCCTCCTGTTCTCCCCAACCCCTTGCAGGCTGGAACTCTGACAGCCTGTGAGGCAAAACACATGGTTTCCTTATTTTTTTTTCTCCTTTAAAGGAGAAAATCCAGTTTTTTGTTTTTTTTTACTTGAAATGAGAAAATCCAGGTTTTACCACATTTTTCCTTGTCAAACAGAAAACTGGGTCTTTGGTCATGATGTTGGATGTCCTATACTGACCTTTACTTTTAACAAAAAAACTTGCTAAATGGGGGTGACTTCATTTGTGACTAATATTTAATTCAGGAAATTCCTCATAATATAGTCTCCAAATTTAAGAGACTTTCCCAGAGACAGTTACTGTACTTCCCTTGTGATTGTACTTTGACAAGATAATTTGTAGAGTTCCCTTTAGCATATTTGTGTCCCATTTAGAATTTGCAGCCTTTTGTCCATTCTCCTTCCCTGTTTGGTATCATTGATTTCTTTCCTTAATATACTTGTTAATGTGTTTGTTTTGTTTAATGTAATTAGAGTGTGGAAAGTTTCATGCTGTTTCAGAGCTTGCTGGTAAAGTTCTGAAGCCTCTGAAATACCCAAGATGAGAGCATGGTGAAACTCTTACTTAGCCTGTGGCATGTATGTCTTAAAGGGTCATAAATGCTGAGAGTTAGATAAGTTTACTAGAGCCAGACCAGGCATGAAGCATAAGCGTGAGATTCTTGCAGGATTGTATTATGGACAGAGAATGAATAATCAAGTAAATGCAACCATTTCATTATAGAGAACTTATTTCACATCTTGTCTCCCTTGTATTGCTCTAATTTTTTTCATGTCATTTGGCACTAGTTATAACATGGAAGATGCAGAATGTTAATTGAGGGGGGAAAAAGTACTGTTGCATCACAACTTGAGTATCTTTTGGGCATAACACTAAAGTACTACTAGTACTACCAGAATAAATAATATGATGTATGATGTAAATAGTATAGTGTGATATGTCAAAAGCAGTAGTTGCTCCCTGTTGCTTTTTAATTATAAATTTTGTTTTATTTTTATCTTCCTTCATCCCTATTCATTGTTGTTCCACTGGTTCTCTGTCCTATACATCTTTATTTTGAATATCCATTGTTCACTTTTTCATCTCACCTACCTTTCTTTCCCCTTCTCTTTGTGTTGCCCCAAAATGCATGTATGATGTCGTCTTAATTTTGTTGTGGCCATTGCTGTCCCCATGCTTTCCTTCTTCATGTATGTTCTTTTCACTTCTTGCTCTTACTCTTTTTCCTGTCTGTGAAGTTGATATCCACACTAAAATCTGACCAGTTGGAAGGGCAGGAATATACACTTAATTGTGGGGTGCAAGTCTTTCTCATTTGACTGAATGGTTTGGCAGTCCAAGAGTTTAATAATAATAATAATAATAATAATAATAATAATAATAATAATAATCCTTTAAATACTAGGTTAACATTTAAAGAGGGCACTAGGGTACTATAAAATAGCCTCTGCTTGGCAAATTTGCAGGGTTCTTCAAATTTCAATTAGAAATTAAAATGAAACAGCCCAGAATCCTGGAATAACCATTTTCCAGGTTTCAGGTAAAACCAGAGGACCAATTTTTACATTACTTGAAAAATCAAACCGAATTATAAATTTTAGGGCTGTGCGAAGCTTCAGTAGCAGATTCAATTCAGAGGAGATCTGGCCTGATTCAGCGGCCGAATCCAAATACACTTGGGAGACCCATTAATCTATCTGTATCAAATTGGAAGCCTCTGACTCGATTCGGACAGATTTGGAGATTCGGCCATAGACTGTATAGGCAGGCACTAGGCAGTGCCGGCAGGAGCAGCTGGACGAGCTGCAGCTTGAGCTGGCAGCCGCAAGAGCAGCCGTGTCTTGTTTGGCTGCTCCCCCAGTTGCTCCTCTTCTAGGGTACAGGCCTGGGAGAAGCCACAGGAGCTGGGGAGAATGATTGGGGGTTGGGGTAATGAACAGGGGCTTCCCCCCAGTTCCCGGTTTGATCCCCTAGCCCCCGCGGCTTCTCCTGGGGCTGCTGGCTCAAGCTGTGGCTCATCTGGCTACTCCCCCAGCTGTCTCCCCACCGGGGTGAGGCAGGCAATGCTGGCAGACCTGGGAGAAGCCATGGGAGTGTGGTGGGGAATGATCAGGGAACTAGGGGATTGAACTGGGGAATCAAACGGGGATCTGGGGGAACGAACAGGGGCTTCCCCCCAGCTCTTGGTTCACTCCCCAATCATTTCCCCTTGGCCCCTGTGGCTTCTGGGGCTGCCAGCACTGCCTGCCTCACCCTGGCAAGGGGGCAGCTGGGGGAGCGGCTGGACCAGCCGTGGCTGCTTCCCCAGCTGCTTACACGGGCATTTCCTGCCTGTATAGTCTGTGGCCGAATAAGATTTGGTGCCAAATATCTTCTGGATTTGGATTAATTGAATCGGGACGGTGATTCGAATTACTGAATCGAATCACTGTCCCTCCGAATTGCCGAATCTGAAGCGAATACTTTTCACTTTGCACAGGCCTAATGAACATTAGTCATACCATGAAGTGTTCTGCATCTAGAGGCTTTTCACATGTAATATAAACAATAACAGAAGCAGATGAAGTGTACATGAGTGAACTAGTTTGTTACTGATGTAGTAGATTGTACACACTGGGTACATCTACACATTCATTAATGCACTTTAGATACTGCACATTTAATTTAGTACTTCCTTAATAAAGTACTAGCAAAATGCACAATACCTAGAGTTACTGCACAGTGGCCCTAGTACAGTTATTTAGTGATGTTTGCTGAGTGTTAGCCTAATAACACTACACTGTAGGCTATTAGTGCAGTTTTTGCCATGACACACTACAGTGCAGTGTTATTAGGCTAATGCACAGTGTCTCATGTAGACGTGTCTATTGGGTCTAAGTAAATTGGGATTATTGGAAATTACTTTGCTTTTCAAAGTATTCCAAAAGAAATTAAAAGCATTGTGTAAAACTAAAACAATTATAGTGATAAGACCACATGTGAATTTTGTTTGAATAGAACTCATCCTGTTTAGTTTAAAGTGATTACTTGTATCCCTAGTTGCACAGAATAAAGTTTAAAATAATAATCAAGATAGCAGCTGGGCCAGCCCAAAACAGTTATTTGCCACTTCTCTGTGCTGCCTCTTAAAACTTCTTGTTCTTGTCTGTACTGCAGAGGCAAATGCCCAGCCAGTTAGATAGAACATACATTCTGTTGTTCTACTGCAAACTGCATATGTCCTAACTAGCAGCAATATTCTGGAGAGAGAGGTGTGTGTGAGAGAAAAAAAATAAAATAAAACTAAGTTTGTGGTGACTTGGTGCTTTGAGTTGATGGAATGACTTTCTGGGGCTTCCACTCAGCACTAGAAAGAAATCAGCGTCTTATCGGACTTAGATATGCATTGTCCATTAATACTTCACTGAAGATATTCAAGGTACATTTTTCCTAATAATGTAGTACTTCAGTGATTGGGTAGATTGCCAGTTACTGGTGCACAAGAAGCCATTGGTTTTGTTTCAAAATTTCAATTTCTTAGGATGGAGTTATTTTATAAACCACCTACCTCATTGTGTCTGTTCACTAATGTAAAAATATTAAAACCTCTACTTTAGGGATATAAGTTTCAAGGAGTAATGATAGTGCCCCATTCTCTGAATGGCTGAAGGAGTAACTCTCAAAAAATGGGTCTCTGAAGTCGCAGCATGCATACCTTTGCCTGAACCATTTTCCTTTCCCTTAGCAGCATGTTGTTCTCTTCCTGAATGCACCATACCCTTCTTCCCTGAAGCTCCCATTCTGCTTGCTCTGGTGGATATATTGCACATTACTAAGTTGCATGTTGTCACGGCCTCAGTGCAATTTAGTGTGTGCGATATTTTCACATGAGTGCATGCACACGGGTATGGCTGGGGCTTAAAGTTACTGCAGCTTTCGATATTTGGTGAGGGCGAACTTAAAAAAGGAGTTTAAGCCCAGATTCATTTCACTTATTTATTTATTTTGTGAATGTATTCTTGAAATCTGGTTGTTACAAAAGTTTGTTTTGTAATATTAGGAAGATGATTCTGTGTGTTTTCAATTTGAGGACAGTTATCATTATTTACTTCATTTTCTTCATCCTTTAAATATTTCAATATATTCAGATATGTAATTTGTTCTATAAAGCTCTTAAATGATGTTGTTTTTTTTTTCCTAATAAGCAAACAGAAAGTTGCCTTGGAGATTTTTTTAAAAAAACAGTTCTCTTGCATAACGTGCTGAGCTGAAATTGTCTAACACTCAATGGGAAGGTTTTCCATAAAGAGAACTGTAATACTCTGATTTAATTGAACTGGCTTCTATTCTTGAAAAAAAAATCTAATTTCTACCCAAAAAGGGGTTAAATAACCTGTTTTGTAAAGGTAGCATCCATCACCCAACTTCAACTAGCTTATTTACTGTCACAGAAAAGGTAACAACAGAAAGATGAAGAAAATGAGATGGTGATACAATTCCCACAGAAAACAATTGTCTTCCAGCATGTTAAGGCTACTGCTAAAGAAATCTTGAATATATACATTTCTTATTTCTATGTTGGTGGTATATATTTGCAGAAAGTTTTCCAAAAAGTGTTGACTAACATTTAACTGAAAGTGCATGCAGTGTATGACCTTTCATTTCGGTACCAAAATATCTTTTGCATAGACTTGTATAGTTAACACGAATGCATTTGACTTGGAATTTATAGATTCATAGACATTAGGGGCTAGGAGGGACCTTGCAAGAGCATCAAGTCCAGCCCCCCTGCCGTAGGCAAGAAGTCTGCTGGGGTCAAATGATCTCAGCAAGAAAAACATCCAGACACCTTTGAATAAGTCCTCTGTGGGGAGTCTGTTCCAGACCCTGGACATGTGGATTGTAAAGAATTTTTTTCCAATGTCATCTAAATCAGCCTTCCAGGAGTTTGTGGCCATTAAACGTTGTTATCCCTTGGGAGCACTGGTGAACAACTCTTCTCCCAAGTCCTGATGGACCCTCCCTTCTATACTTGTCAGCTGCCACCAAGTCCCCCAGAGCTTTCTCTTCTCCAAGCTGACAGTCCCAAGTCCCTCGGCCTCTTCTTGTAAGGCTTGCTCTCTTGGCCTTTGATCATATGGGTCGCTCTCCTTTGAGTGCTCTCAAGCTTATCCGCATCCCTCCTGAAGAGGGGGGCCCAGACCTGGATGCAGTACTCCAGCTACAGCCTCTCTAAGGCCAAGGAAATCAGGAGGATTACATCCCTGGTTTTGCTTGAGCTGCATCGATGGGTGCATGCCAATTTTGGTTTGCTTTGCCAGCCATGGCATCATATTGGTGGCTCATGTTCATCTTCAAGTTAGTCCCAAGTCTCTTTCTGTCATGGTGCTAGCGTAGCACTGCCAAGCCTGTAAGTATGCTGCTGGTTCTTCCTCCAAAGGTGAAGCACCCTGCACTTCTCTACAATGAAGGCCATCAGGTTTTGGTCCACCCACCTTGTGAGCGTGTCCAGATCAGCCTGCATCCCCAGCCTGTCTTCCAGTGTGACCATCTTCTCCCATAGCTTAGTGTCATCCACAAACTTTGCCGGCCTGCATCTGATGCCCGAATCCAGATAATGAAGGTGTTGAAGAGTACTGGCCTGAGTACTGAGCCCTAAGGGACACCACTGGTCACCTTGTGCCACGTTGATTCACTTCCATCAGCTAGTACTCTTTGGGTCCGGATCCAGTTTCCAAGCCATCGGACCAAGAGATGGTCGAGGCTGCAGCTTCTCAGCTTAACCATGAGGACATCATGGGAGACTAAGTTAAAGGCTTTCTTGAAATCCAGATATGACATCAACCTCGTCTCCCTTGTCCAGGCACTGTCACCTGTTCATAAAAGGAGATGAGGTTGGGCAGGCAAGACCTGCCAGTAACAAAGCCATGTTGGCTGGAATTCAAAAGGTTGCGTTCCGTTAGCCTGTTGCTGATGAATCCCTTGATGATTTTTTCCAAGATCTTTCCAGGGATTGACTTCAGACTGATTGGCCTGTAATTCCCTAAATCTTCCTTCCTTTCTTGAAGATTGGGACCATATTGGGTCTTTTCCAGTATTCTAGAACCTCTCCTGAGCACCACGAATTTTCAAATATCTTTGCTATAGGGGTGAGCTATGATGTTTGCCAAGCCCTTCAGGACTCTTGGGTGCATTCTATCCAGGCTCATGGACTTATGGATGTCTAGCCTCTTGAGGTATTCCCTCACCTGATCTATGTCAATTGTGGGCCCATCTCCTGTTCCCTGGGTGTTTTGCATCCTGTCTGACAATGTGTGACCCCCCTTGGGCAGGTCAAAAACTGATGCAAAGTAATCATTTAGGAGATTGGCCTTTTGTTGGGCATCAAACATCAGCTGCCCCATTTGATCTCTCAGGGGTCCAGTGTTGCCTTTGTTCTTTTTCCTACTTCCCACATATCTGAAGAAGGACTTTTTCTTGTCCTTGATTCACGTGGTTAGCCTGAGCTTGGTTTTTGCCTTGACTTTTCTGAAATGCTCTCTACATGTGTGGGCTAGTGCTGAGTAGTCCTCCTTGGTGATGCTTCCCGTTTTTCCATCTGGTTTAGGCTTCTCTCAAGTTTCAGGAGGTTCAACGGTTCCCTGTTTAGCCAAGGGGGCTTCCCTGCCTGCTGACTGCATTTCTTGTGAGACAGGATGGACTTCCCTTGCACTTGGAGGATTGCATTCTTAAGGAATAACCATTCCTCGTGGACTTCCCTTTCTAAGGGGGCATGGCCTCTTAGTGCCTGACTGACCAATGTTAGTTTGTGAAAGTCAGCCTTTGCAAAGTTGAGGATTTCTGTTTTACTGAAGAATTTGCCCACCCTGCATTGGACAGAGAAAGTGATCAGTTCATGGTCACTGTCACCAAGCTTCCCCTTGATCCTTAGATCGTTTACCAGATTGTCCCATTTGGCCATAACCAGATCCAGCAGTGCATCTCCCCTAATAGGCCTGTAGACCTCTTACGTTAGGTAGAGGTCATCAATGCAAGCAAGAAAGCAACACAGCCCATCAGATTTGCTTATTTTCTCTTCCCATAAGATGTCAGGGAGGCTGAAGTCTCCCATAACAATCATGCATCAGGAGCATGTGGCCTCATCTAGTTCCATATTGAATTTGTGGTCCAGTTCTTCTTGGTAGGGAGGTCTATAATAGACTCCTACGAGTATATCTCCTTCCCATGCTCTCCCTGTATTTTAACCCAGAGGGTCTCAAGACACACTTCATGGTTAGTGAATTCAGTTTGGAGGAAAGTGTACTGCTCCTTGACATAGAGCTATACCTCCATCCCTCTTTCTAACATGGTCCCTCCTGTACAAGGTCTAGCCTTCCATACCAACAGACCGGTCATAGGTGGAGTCCCACCAGGTCTACATTATCCCTAAAAGATAGTAACCTTTATCACACAAGAGAAGGGCCAGTTTCTCTTGTTAGTTTCCCAAGCTCCTGACCTTTGTGTACAGGCAGTTGAGTCTGCCATGGGAGGTCCTAGGCTTCCTTATGTGATAGGATGTGACCTTTCCTAGGGCTGTTGTAGGAATGGGTTCCCTTAGGTTACCCAGGTTATTTCTACTGTGGTTGACATGACCTGGAGTAGAACTGTTAATTGACTGCCCATCCCCCAGCAATCTTAGTTTAAAGCCTTTCTAGTTTCGTAAGTTGTCTTTCTTATTTGTGCGAGTGGTGTGTGTCATTTACATTCATTAGATAGGATTTGTGAAAAGCATAGAAATGGAAATAAAAACTGATGTTTCTAACCCTCCCTTCATTCCTTCCTGAAATCAGGACAATAGAATTTGAGGTTTCTTAATTTAAGATTAAAACCCTGAGCAGAAGAAACAAAGGTTGCTATACTTTTCATTACACCTGTAACCCTTTTGCTGGGCGCCAGTTGGCAGCAACAAGGGTGGGGCTCAATTTTGGGGTATGCAATGAATTTTTACTGTGGCTTGCCCCCACTCAGAAATCTGGGATTTCTGAATTTGGCTGGGGTGTCCCACATAAACAAAACCACCTCCTTGCAAGCAGCCTAAACATCAAAGGATAGGTTTATTACAGTAACAAAGGCAAAGGAAATGCCAAATGGAATTCAAACACTCTTAATTACAAAGTATAGTCTCTAGGTTGCCCCCCTTCTGGGGAGACTCTAGCCACACACAGGCAGTCTGAGACATGGGAACTCATCCAAAGGGTTAGCTCCAGGGGCCTACACGCTGATACCTGCTACTCAGCAGGAGAGTCTTATGAGCTTTTCCTTGAGATTCATTGCATATTGGGGAGCAGCTAGAGAGTGTACGTCCTTCTGTGGTGCAAGGGGCCCCTCATGGCTTCCTGGGAAGCTGTAGAGTGGTGATCTCTATTTCTGTGTAGTAGCTTGTGGGGGG
>NW_017728992.1:151183-153710 GCF_001723915.1 Gavialis gangeticus
GGGGTGAGTGGATTGCACCCTGAAATTCCTAGTTCCAAATTCCCAGCTCTGTTGAGGCAAAAAACTACAAAAGAATTTAGAAGATGGGGAGCCAGGCTGAATCACAGATGGGCTCAGCTATCCAGTGAAGCTAAGATGCAAGAAATGCTACAGCGCCAACTGGGATCAAGCTCCAAATACGGACCCCCACTTTACCAGGCTCTAATCCTCATGGTTCGCTCCAGGAATTAATACTCCCATGGTATTATCCCACCCCAAACCAAGGACAGGAAAAAGGGGACACTGAAAGGGAGAGGAGAGGAGTTCCAGACTCCAGAGACTCTCTCACTCCTCTGTGCCTGAGAGTTTCCCTTCACATTGATTTCTCCGGCTGGAACCCTTCCTGGGGTTCACACTTAACCCACAAACCTCCTTCCTATGTACCTGGAGTGACATCACCCCAAGTATCAAATCAGGGGTTACCACACCCACATCCTCTCTCTCAACCAATTGATTTAAAAAGAATGTTGCTCAATTTAACCAGTCAGGCTACAGGTCAGATTTCCCCTGCTTATGTGATTGATGCCATGCTCTTTTATTTACAGTAAGCAGCAGGGGTATCCTTAGACAATAGGCCTAACAAAAGTCACAGGTATCTATCTACATGCAGCATCTCCTGTCTTTGTCCAGTTTACCCAAGCCTACTTTTTGTGTGGGTTACACACCATTTTAAAAAGTAGTGGACAGATGACAAAAGCCCCTAAATTGGGGTAATTTAATTCAGTCTGGTGGAAAATTATTGTTTTTAGGTTTTTGCATACAATACACACCTGAATAAGATGCATACCTTGTTTTTGAAAGGTAGAATCATGGGGGAGGGGAAGATTTTTTCCTTGAAAATACTGGTACGTGCAGTATTTCCCCAGGGAAAGCACAGGCAGATGTATTAGGAAGTGGTGAGGGGGATCATTGTGGATATGCTGCTAACATTGTGCAATGCAGTGCAGAACATTGTGGCTATACTGCTAACCTCCTAGGTGCAGAACTCTGCAGGTGCTGCTAGCTGACCTGGAATACCCAGCCTTTCTGTTCTTGAGCTGAGCTGGGTGGGCAATCAGCAGCACCTTCCAAGTCATCTGACGTTCAGATCCTAGCAAGTAGCTCCTGCAGGGACAGCTGAGGCTCACCCAGCTGGTTCAGTAGGAGCTTCTGCCTTGGTACTCAGGGCTTGGTACCATTTTAGAGATACAGCAGAGCCAAGCTCATGTGACTTTACTTTCTCTTTCCCCTGGCAGAGGTTTGTGGGGCAGAAGCTGCTTTACAGTATTCCCTTCTTTGAAATGCATGCCCAGTTTCCAGCAACTGATTTTTTTTTTTTTCCTTTTTTAATGGCATTTTATGCACAAGAAAATACTGTACCTTGAACAATAAAAAGTAAAAATACTGGCATAAATTATATTTGCTTAGGTTGCATTTACCCATGTCCATCCTAGATAGCTATTTACTCAAGGCAAACAGGCTATTACCTTCTCCCCCATTGCCTACCAACAGTAGTAGCTGCTGTGAGCGCTACAGCAGGATAGCCCTGTGTCTGCCTGTTCCTAGTCCTTAGTGCACTATACATTGCTATACAAAACTGATGCAAATTATACTAGGATATATAAATGTCTGTCCAATACTTAGGATTAATGGAACAAAAATTCCACCTAAAAGAAAAGAAAGATTTTTTTCAATTTAAAATATTACTTAAAGTTGAAAGACCACTCCATAAAACTGAAATTGTTGCTACGCAGGTCCCCTAATTCAGCTTCAGTGTATAAGGACATTTTATCCAGGCACCTTGTGGAATCTCGACACTTTGAAATCCTTAAGACCAAATTTGCCAAGTGCTTATCCAGGATGGCTTAGCCAGGGATGATTCCTGTCTTGAGTAGGGACTTGGACCTCCTGAAGTCCTTCCAAGCCCTACCTTTCTGAGATACTAAATGCCACTAATTGATTTTAATATTAAGTAGGCCCATGCATTCTGAATTTTTGTAGCTGTATAACCTGCCACACAGTTCAACTTTTAATGCAGAATTGCTAGAATCTATGCTTTGACCCTGGTAGGGAAAACCATTCAGATTTATTTTCCAAATTAATTCTGGGTTGGTTCAAAGTTTTTGTAGTATAGGCCAGTACTAACTGAAAAGAAAGTACAATCATCACAATGTGATTTTAATTTTAAAACCTAATAAGAATTTAACAATCAGTATTAATTTCACTGCTGATAATTTTAACAGAAATAATTGGCTAATTTCTTAACCCCAAATAGTGTCCCTCACCTTCCTATGTGCTAAAAGTCTAAATTATTCCCAATTTACTAGGGGTGCACTGATAGAGATTTTTGGGGCTGATACCGATAGCCGATTTTTAAGGAGGCATATTGGCCAATATGGATCCAATTTCGGATACCAGCCCAGCAGTTGGAGAGCTGTGTGCAGCTGGTAAGTCTGCTGTGGTGGAAGGGAAGGGCTCTTAAAAGAGAACTCCACATTAAATATTAACT
>NW_017728992.1:153777-156200 GCF_001723915.1 Gavialis gangeticus
CCCATGAGTGCCCCTGACCCATCCTCTCCCTCAGGTTTTGCCATTGCGCGCCACTTGTCCAGTGGCTCATCTGGCGCTTGCCTGCTCGTCTGGCAGCTCCTGCTGCTGCTCCTGCCACCTGTCCAGGAGGGCATGGGAGGGGGCATGTGCCCCTGGATCTGCACAGGGTGGACTGGGGCTGGGGATGCATGAGGCTCTTTCTGGCCCTCCCCGTCCCACGCAGATCCAGGGGCACATGCCCCCTCATGCCCTACTGGCCAAGTGGCGTACAGTGGCAGGAGCTGCACCTCCCTAGACGAGCTGCAGCTCCATCCTGCTCCTTCTCCTGCCCCAGCTGGGCAATACTTGCCCCAGTCCAACCCACTCCTCCCTCACTGTGGGGGTCTTGATCTACCCCCCCATGCCCTTTCCCTCCCCCCACCCCTTCCACAACAACAGACTTACCAGCTGCACGCAGCTCTCCAAGCTGCTGGGCAGTGCTCCTTGCCGCCTACCTGCTGTGCTGCAGCTGTGCGCATGCATGGGCTATTTTTCGGCCAAATTATCGGCCATATCAGGCCAATTTCTGACACAGACAATTTTCTGTATATCAGTGCTGATCAGATATCAGACTGATGTATTGGTGCACCTCTACAATTTACTTAGCTAGCTCTCCATTCAGCCTCCACTCCCATGACTGTACCAGTTGCATTGTTTCCAAACAAACTGAAACAGTATATTGAAAATAAAAAGCTTGGAGGAAGTACAAATGCAGTTATATTATAAATATATACAGTGCATGAATACTTTTATTTATTCACATTCCTTTCTGTTATTTTAAAGAGCTACCAAGGTATTTCTAGCTTGTCTATGCTTCAGTGCACACTTTAGGTAAATCTTGCCATAAGGTATACCAGGGATTACCCCATCCATAAAATTGTCCATTCAATCCAATATTGAGAAAATACATTACTTTTCTAGGCCCTGTGCAGGCTTGGGAAATGCAATATGTTTTCAGACTTGTTAATTGGTCAGGAAAAGGCTTACATAGTTGTTGTTGAACAGGGTTGGTATTCCAGCTGATCATGGGTTCTTTCTTTCATGTTCTTGTGGTTACCGTGCATCTCAATTGCTAGTGTGACAGTAGTTAGATATTCTTTTCTCTGCTTAGTCAAGAGGGACATAAGTAGGGAGAGTCGGGTATATCACACCGTAGCTACCCTATGTCCAGAAATTGATTTTTGCATTTGTTTCCACTCCCATCCAGTTCTTGTGTCAGTTGTATGTGAAGACAAATGTTTGTTATGAGAAATTGTATAAGAAATATACGTTTGAGTGCCATAGATGGATAAGTAGGTTATTAAATTATGTGAATTATGTAAATATATTGAGATGTAATTTGTATAATATAATTATATGAAGTTGTGTGTTTATATAATACATAAATTTTCCCCTACAGCTCCAGATGTGTCACATTTTGTAATTTTATATAATCCTTTTTAGTTGCCAGACTATGAAACTTATACATAAGAATAGTAATTCATTGCATATATAGAGAATAACAGTGAAAAATTACTGAGCTAAAATATGCCACTCAGAATTATAGCTCAGTTAGCTTGGTAGTTGTCTTTTTTCCTAAACTGTTTTTAAGGCAGGCTTTATAAGTGGTCAGGAAGGACAAACAGCATGATCTGTCTGGTTATTGACAAAACTGCTCAAATACTTAGGAAAAGAACTTCAACTAAATACCTTTAGGAGTAGGAAATAATTGTGACAGTGGAAAGTATCAGTTAAATGTATAGGGTTTTACACATGCATATTTAATATTGTAAAATAAATTGTATCGTGGTAACTGATAGAGGTGCACTGATGCATCGGTCTGATATTGGATCGGTACTGATATATACAAAAAAATTGCTGTCTGATACCAGCGCGATGGGGCTAACAATTTAGCCAATAAATGCCCGTGCTGTGCACAGCACAGTGCAGCACTCAAGCAGCAAGGAGTGTGGAGAGCTGCCTCCAGCTGGCCAGTCCATTGTGGTCAAAGGGGAGGAGGGAGAGAAGGGATATGGGGGGGAAGATGGTCGAGACTTTGGAAAATACGAGGGCGGACATTTTGTGTTTGCAAGAGTGTGGGATAGGGTGGGAGCAGGGGTATCGGCACTTACAGAAGAGGTGGCGGTGGGGACCGTCGTGGTGGGCAGGGACATGGGAAAATAAAGCAGCGGGTGTAGGGATCTTGGTACGGGAGGGGAAGGAGGGATTAAGGGTGAGGGGAGTACAGACTTTGATCGAGGGAAGGGTTCAAAAAATGGTGATAGAATTTCAAGGGGAGGTGTTTTCGGTCTTTAATGTGTATGCACCGGCAGGGAGGGGGGAGAGGATGGGTTTTTTCAAGAAGCTAAGGGTATGTAGCGGGGGGGGAGGGCACAGAATTTTTG
>NW_017728992.1:161200-163227 GCF_001723915.1 Gavialis gangeticus
ATCTCCCATGGTGAGGGAGGGGGCAGGGGCAGGCATGGGGGGATGGGGCGACTCCTGGTGCTGCTTTCATTCCAGGAAGGCACGGGGGGGAGGGGAACAGGCATGTGCCCTCTGGATTGGGGCAGGGTGGGCTACAGCTGGGACTCTTCTCAGTGGGGCTGGGCATGGAGTGGGCCCTGGCAGTGCTAGAAGGATGCTGCATCCACCCCAAATTTGGCCTCTTCTCCCAGCACTGCTGCCATTGACCGCATGGTGCATCCCTGGCTCTTCCCCGTGTATGAGTGGAGGCGAGGCACTGAGCTGGGTTTGCGCCGGGAGGCTGGCTGGAGGATAGGGCTGGGATTCAGGGTGACCTAGATAGATTGGATGATTGGGCCAAAGGAAATCTCATGAGGTTCAATAAGCACAAGTCCAAAGTCCTGCATTTAGGATAGAATAATCCCATGCACCATTATAGGAGCTGGGGATTACAGCGGACAATAAGATGGATATGAGTCAGTAGTATGCCTTTGTTGCTGAGAAGGCTACTAGCATACTGGGCTGCATTAGTAGGAGCATTGCCAGCAGATTGAGGGAAGTAATTATATTACTCTATTCTGCCCTGGTGAGGCCACATCTGGAGTACTGTGTTCAGTTTGGGACTGCCCAAAAAGGATGTGGACAAATTGGGGAGAATCCAGCACAGGGCAACAAAAATAATGAGGGGGCTAGGGGACATGACTTATAATGAGAGGCTGAGGGAACTGGGTTTATTTAGTCTACAGAAAAAAAAAGACTGAGGGGGGATTTGATAGCAGCCTTTAACTACCTGCACGATGGTTCCAAAGAGGATGGAGCTAGACCAGGGATGGGCAAAATACGGCCCATGGGCTGGATGCAGCCTGCTAGGCCGTTATTTCCGGCCTGTGGGGCCCCTAAAATATTTAGAAAATTAATATTGATTTGTCCTTGATTCCTGTCAAAAATGGCAGGAACCAGGGGCAGTAGGATCCAGGGGAAGCCTGGTGGGCTCCTGCCACAGCAGGGCCCACCCCCCCAACCGGAAGCCCCAGTAGGGGCTTCTGGCCTGGGACCATGTGACTTTACCACACTGGAACCTCAGGTAAGGGGGGGAAGGAGGGGGAGGACCCCAGGCAGGGAAGGAGCCTGGGAAAAAGCTGTGTGGGGAAAAGCAACCCCTCGCCTGCACCATGGCCGGCACTCCCTGCTGCAGGCACTTGCAGTCCACTTGGGGCTGTCCTGAGCAGGCACAGGCAACCCCACCCGGGCTGCAAGTGGCTGCAGCACGGAGCACCAGCAGCAGGGTGGGGGAGGGGCTGCTTTTTCCTTGCACTCAGCAGCAGCTTGTAACCCGCCTCTGCTGCCAGCCTGGGCCCTGTGCCAGCTCTTGGCTTGCCCACTGGGAGCAGCTGTGGCTCCCCTGATTGCCGTGCCAGCACCCTCCCCCGCCCTGTGGCCAGGACCCTGTGCTGCAGCAGCTCGTAGCCTGCGTGGGGCTGCCTGTCTGCTTGTGCCTGTTCAGGGCAGCCCCATGCAGGCTGCAAGCAGCTGCAGCAGGGAGCACCAGCCACGAGGCGGGTGAGGGGCCGCTTTTCTCTGCACTCCATAGTTTCATAATTTCATAGTTAGTAGGGTCGGAAGGGAACTGAGCAGATCATCGAGTCTGACCCCCTGCCATGGCAGGAAAGAGTACTGAGGTCAAACAACCCCAGCAAGGTGTTTATCTAGCCTCCTTTTAAAGACCCCCAGGGTAGGAGCTAGCACCACTTTTCTTGGAAGTTGGTTTCAAATCTTAGCCGCCCTGACAGTGAAGTAGCGCCTCCTGATTATCTAGCCTGAATCTACCTTCTGCCAGCTTGTGACTGTTATTTCTTGTCACTCCTGGTAGTGCTTGGGGGAACAGGGACTCCCCCAATGCCTGCTGGTCCCCCCTGACTAGTTTGTAAGTGGCCACTAGATCTCTCATCGTAGGCCCTGCCTTGCTGCCTCCTGATCATGCGAGTGGCCCTCCTCTGGACCCTCTCCAT
>NW_017728992.1:168227-169729 GCF_001723915.1 Gavialis gangeticus
TGTCCACATCCCTCCTGAAGTGCAGCACCCAGAACTGGATGCAGTACTCCAGTTGCAGCCTGACCAGTGCCGCATAGAGGGGGAGGATCACCTCCTTGGGCCTGCTTGAGATTCATCTGTGGATGCATGACAAGGTATGGTTGGCCTTCCTGACCGCGTCCCCACACTGTCAGCCAGTGTTCATTTTGGCATCAGTGACGACTCCAAGTTCCTTTTCTGCCTTTGCACTGATGAGAAGGGAGTTCCCCAGCCTGTAAGTATGGTGCTGGTTCTTCCTCCCCAGGTGCATCACCTTGCACTTGTCAGTGTTGAAACCCATCCTGTTCTCATCTGCCCACCCCTGTAACCTGTCCAGGTCAGATTGCAGCCTATTCCTCCCTTCTAGCGTACACACTTCTCCCCACATCTTAGTGTTGTCTGCGAATTTGAACAGGGTGCTTTTTACCCCCACGTCCAAGTTGCTGATGAAGATGTTGAACAGTGCAGGCCTGAGGACCGAGTCCTGCAGAACCCCACTGCCCACATCCTTCCAGGTCAAATAAGACTCATCCGTCATCACTCTCTGGGTGCAACAGTCTCCTAGTTTTTTAATGAGAATGGGGTGAGAGACGGTATCAAAGGCCTTTCTAAAGTCCAGAAAGACTATGTCCACTGCGACACCTGCGTCCAAGGATTTTATGACCTGGTCATAGAAGGCCACCAGGTTGGTCTGACGGGCCTCTGATGAACCCATGTTGGTTGCCCCTAAGCATAATCTCCCCTGCTGGCCCCTCGTGGACATGTGCCAGGATAATTCTCAAAAAGCTTACCCAGGACCAAGGTAAGACTGACTTATAGTTTCCTGCGTCCTCCTTCCTCCCTTTTTTGAAAATGGGATCCACATTGGCCCTCTGGGAAAATGGGAACCACATTGGCCCTCTGCACTAGCTCATTCCCTGCCGGTGAGCATGGGGTCGGGCTCCGTGTTGCCCCAGGCCTGTGCTGCGGGGCTGGGGGGCACTGGGAGTGTGCGGGTGCACAGGGCCCACATGGGTGTCCCATGGCCAGCACCGGCAGGGCCCAGAGCAGGGCAGCAGGGGTACAGGGTCCCAGCCGGCAGGGGCTCCATGGAGCTGGGCCAGCTCCCCTTCTCCCTGCTGGTGCAGCCCAACCCGGCTCCACAGACCCCTGCCAGCCTGCGCCCCACTCTGGGTCCCACTGGTGCTGGCCCTGAGACATTGGTCCCAAGACATTGGGACATTAGTCCCCAGGTGGTGACAAGGGGGCGTGGCACCTGTCAAGGGGTGGGGCTACCCACACAGCCCTTGACAGCTTGCCAAAGCTGGGTGAACGGCCCTTCACCCAAAATAATTGCCCACCCCTGAGCTAGACTGTTTTCACTGGTGGCAAATGACAGAACAAGGAGTAATGGTCTCAAGTTGCAGCAAAGGAGTTTTAGGTTGGATATAAGGAAAAATTTTCTCCCTGGGAGAGTGGTGAAGCACTAGAACATGTTACCTAAA